>NC_056734.1:1009501395-1009503895 GCF_019279795.1 Protopterus annectens | reverse complement strand
GGGATTACCATACATTATGTATACCTTGTTTAGGGCCTGAGCACGACGTTGTTGGTTGCCGCTCTTGTGCTAGGTTTAACAAGCACTATTAAGAGGAGGTTAGACTGTGCCAGATTAGTGTTTGGGAAGCGTTGCAATTATAAAATGCCGTGGATGCTCGGCGACCGCTTCATCCAAGAAGCGCAAGGACAAAACAGCGAAGCCTAGGGTTGATGAACTGGCAGTCCCAGACGTCGGTTCTTTAGATGGCTCAGTGGAGCCAGAGGTTTTGCCAGGAGTTTCTATAGAGTCTCAGGCAGAAACTTTACTGTTACAGGATGTACCCTCTCAGGAGGCAGGCCAGGCTGAGGGGGCTTCTCAGGTAACTATTCTTCCCTCTCTTCCCAAAGTAGTTAGAGCCTCTCCTTCTGTTGCCAAAACTTCTTTTAGAGGTAGGCCAACTTCAGCTTCAGTGGGGGCTTCTCCTAGCCTTTCGGGTTCTGTACCTAAGAAACATATGCTTAAAATGGCAGAAGATTTGATTACTATGATTAGAGGTTCTATGGGCCCTCCTGATAAGAGGCCTAGAGTGGAACCAGAGTTTGACAGTTTTGAACAGGGTTCAGGGGCTTCTGAATCTTCTGCGGAAGATTTGCAGGAGTATCCTCATTATTCTGATTCTGATGTGGATGATGCCACTCCTTCGGCATCTCCTCCTGAGGATTTTTCATTTTCAGAGACTCTGCATCCCATGAGGGAGCACTTTAAATGGGAAGGCCAGGATTACTCTGATTCAGGAAGAGGCTTAGGGAATTCTTGTTTTACCCCAGCATAGGCCCTTAGCTATACCTCCTGTGTTGAATGTGGTGGAAGATGTTTTGCAGAGGCTTCCCTGAACCCTGATTCTTTGCCTCCTGCTCCTGTTAAACCTGATAGGTACTATAGGGTGCCCAAGCTCATAAGTATTTGTTTAAGAGTCCTAGGGCGGACCCAGAAACTGTTTCTCAGGGGCCTAAAGGTGTTAAGGCCTCTGTGGTTAAAAATCCTGTTCCCACTGACAAAGAGGCAAGGCGTTAGATGGGTGGGGTAAGAAAGTGTATACTTCTTCCACTCTAGCCATGAGAGCGTTGAATTGTCAGTTTCACATGCTGAAATATCAAAATTATCTCCTTTCACAATTGAAATCTAAGGTGGATGCTTTGGTGGAAGGTATTGATTGTAAAGACTTGCTGGATTTAGTTTATGTGTCTGAACAAGTGGACAAGCATTCTTTGCAATGTGGTTTTGATGCTGTGCAGGCCTCCTCGAGGGTGGCTGCCACTAGTTCTGTTCTTCGCAGGCATGCCTGGTTGAGGGATCAAAATTTGGCTGAGCATGTTAAGACAAGGATTTTGGATGCTCCTTTACAGTCTGATGTGTTGTTTGGTTCACCTGTGGAAGCAGTTTTAAAGAAAATGGAGGACAAAGCTAAGTCTATGCAAACTGTTAAAGATTTTTTGCAGGTACAGCCAGCGAAGTTTAGTAGAAATTGGCCTGCTAAGGGTGGACATGTCCTGCTTATGATTCCCAGTCTAGGGGTAGGTCTAGACGTGGTAGGGGCAGGGCTCAAGGTTCTTTTAGGCCTAGAACAGGGAGTTCACCTGCTCAGACTTCTGGTGAGGGCAGGGGTCAGTCCTTTCGTAAACAGACCCAATGACCTGCCTTTTCACCTGCCAGTAGATTCTCGTCTGGCAGCTCCTTTGGAAGGACAACTGTCTCTTTTCAAAGGAAATTGGGATTTAATTACTCAAGACAGATGGGTGTTGGACATCGTTCTACCAGTCCCTGTGTCAGAAAGGGGCCTAGGATTTTATTCTCGCATGTTCCTAGTACCAGAGAAGGGGAACACGTGGAGACTGCTTTTGGATTTATCTCTCCTCAACACTTATCTGGACATTCCCAAGTTCAAGATGTTGACGTTACAACAGCTTTTACCCCTGCTGGGCATAGATCACTGGATGGTAACTTTAGATCTCAAGGAAGCTTACCTTCATGTGCATATCAGGCTAAGTTACAGGAAGTATCTGCGGTTTCCAGCTGGAGATTCTCATTATCAGCTCTCTGCATTGCCCTTTGGCTTATCTACTGCGCCCAGAGTATTCACAAAGGTTCTGGCTCCAGTGATAGCTTACTTCAGGCTACAAGGACTTCAAATCTATCCTTATTTAGACGACTGCCTGATTCTGGCTCAAGAAAAAGAAGACCTTCTACAGCATCTGGAATGTCTTATAGCAGTGCTAAGATGCCTAGGGTATTCTGTGAACGAAATAAAGTCCAGTCTAGTACCCTCTCAAGACATGTGCTTTCTGGGTGTGAGACTGAATACAGCAGCCCAGATGGCCTTTTTAACCCCGGACAAACAAAAGAGTCTGTCACTTTACTTCCATCAACTATCTCATCAGTCCGTGCTGACTGCAGAGACAGTCCTTCAAGCATTAGGGTTCATGGCATCTTGTATTCTGGTGCTTCCCAATGCCAAACT
>NC_056734.1:1009461395-1009496395 GCF_019279795.1 Protopterus annectens | reverse complement strand
AAAGAGAAAGCGATGCTGATGGAAACTGTTATTGTATTACTTTTTGTTGTTTCCAGAAAACAGATGTTATTCGCGTTATACTTTTGCAGTCATTACATTTGGATAATCTGCTGGCAGGTTGCCTTCAGTCGGCCTGATTTCCAAAGTCTTGGGTCCTTAGTCGGTTGCTGTCTTCTCTCCCTTGACGTCAGGTCATCAGGGGTATAAAACATGCAGCCAACGTCATTTTCTTCAGTTTTTCTTGCTGCGCGGTACCCGAAGCAGAAGCATTTCACAAGTGCCGGTCGGCCGACTACTGAAATATTCGAGTTTGAGTTTCAGAACCGAAGTCTTCACTAAAGCTGCGTATACATTGGGGAAACTTTTTTCTTGCTTTTTACCGATGTCATAAAAAAGTTAATAATTGTATTACTTGTGGGAAGCAAATACCTCATAAGGATTTCCATTTATACTGTTTTTCTTGCCTAGGCCCTGATCACAACATGCCTGGCTGTCAGTTTTGTGCTAGATTTAACCAATGCACTATGATGCAAAAATATACAGACGCTTAAAAGTATTTTGGTAACTGATTTAACTACCCTGAAATGTTATCGGATAGCAATCAGACTACCGGAGTACATAAAAAACGCAAAGAAAAGGACAGAGAAAGGCAGTCGAAATCCAAAACAGACGACAAAGCTCTTCCTAAGCCAGTCGCTGGTTCGCCAGTAGTCAGTGAGGTGCTTTCACAGCCCCTGATACCCGCTACCTTCGAGTCGCATACCTCTACCGACACCCATGTGGAGTCCTGCGTGCCACAAGATACTCAAGGTATTTGATGTGATGCATCTCCCTCAGATGGGTCCAGAGCCGCTGAGCAGGCACCTGTTTCTGAGGGTGCATTCAGACCTCAACATTTACATATCAAACAGATGACCGCTGCAAAACCAAAGGCAAAGACAACTTCTAAAACTAAACGACGCCTGAGCCACATGCACAATCCTCTATGCCTAAAAAAACAGATGATCAAAATGGCTGAAGACCTTATTCCCTTGATCAGGGGTACCCATCCCCCTCCAGATCAGAGGCCAAGGCAATACACTGATTATGAATCTTCAGATCAGGTTTCTATTTCTTCTGATTTCTCTTCTGATCAGGAATTATCTTTACCTCCCTATAAGGATTCTGATGCTGAGGAGTCTGTTCCATCTGCATCTCCTCCAGAGGATTATTCATTTGGAGAAACCTTGCATACTTTGAGGGATCATTTTCACTGGGAGAGTCAAGACTTGTCAGAATCAAAAAAGAGGCTCATGGATTTCCTTCTCCCTCAGCACAAGCCTTTAGCCATTCCCCCTGTTTTAGTCATTGTGGATGATGTGTTTTCAGAGTCAAGCTTTACTCCTGACTCCTTACCTCTGGCTCCCAGTAAGCCTGACCAATATTACAGGGTCCCTGACTCGCATAATTTTTTATTTAGAATCCCTGCTGCTGATCCTGAAACTGTTTCACAGGGTCCAAAGGGAGTTAAGGCCTCAACAGCAAAAAACCTCACCCCCTCTGACAGAGATTCAAGGGCACTAGACATATGGGGGGAAAAAAAAGGTTTATACATCTGCAACCGTGGCAGTAAGGGCCTTAAACTGTCAATTTCACATGCTTAAGTACCAACAACATGTCACGGGATTGCTGAAACAGAAAATGTTGATTTCAGAATGTGCAGAAAATAAAGAATTGCAGGAATTATTGCTTGCAGCTGAACAAGTTGGAAAGCATACTTTGCAATGTGGTTTTGATTCCTTAGAGGCCTCCTGCAGGGCCGCAGTTACTGGATTTTTGATTAGGAGGCATGCCTTGTTAAAATTGCCTGATCATGTTAAAGCTAAATTGCTAGATGCACCTTTACAGCACGTTTCTTTGTTTGGTATTAAGGCAGAAAAGGTTTTAAAGAAAATGGAAGACAAAGTTAAGTCTTTGCAAACTGTTAAAGATTTCTTACAAGTGCAGCCACCAAGATTCAGTAGACACTGGCCTGCAAATAAAATTGGTCCTTTCCTCTGTCAGACAGAGCTTAATGGGGCAATTCCGGACGCCCAAAGGGTTCCAGATATCAGGTGCAAGATTCATATAGGTCAAAGCAATGGGGTGCATCTACCTCCAAATCAGGGGGAGATAAAGCGCAAACCTACCGGAAATAGTCCCAATGGCTTCCCTCTGCCTACATCAAGCACTTATCTTTTGACAGCATCCATGGGGGAAAATTAGCACTTTTTGCTCAAAATTGGCAGTTAATAACCCAGTAAAAGTGGGTACTAAACATAGTATCACAGGGATACAGATTCCATTTCCAAACTCTGCCAGTGGCAAACGGTTGGCCTGATCTGCCCAAAAGTCAATGGGCATAGGCACAGAAACAGGTTGCATCCCTCATGGATATGGGGGTCATTCAACCAGTACGAGAAGAAGAAAACGAACAAGGTTTTTACTCAAGACTTTACTTGGTACCCAGAAAGAACAAAGCCTGGCGGCCATTACTGAATTTATCAATTTTGAGCACATACCTGGACATTCCAAAATTCAAAATGCTGACTTTGCAGTAGCCTCTGCCCATGCTGGGCAAGAATGCTTGGCTGGTGACATTAGACCTAAAAGAGGCATACCTGCATGTCCCAATAAGACAATCGTGCAGAAGATAGCTCAGATTCAAGGCTGGCTTAATGCATTACCAATTCTCTGCTCTACCCTTTGGCTTATCTACTGCACCCAGGGTCTTTACAAAGTGCCTGGCACCAGTAATTGCGTTTTGCAGACAAAGTATACAAATATATCCTTACTTGGATGACTGTCTCATTCAGGCAGAGAACAAGGGCAAACTTCTTCGACACCTGGCGTTTGTGAAAAGGCTTCTAACATGCCTAGTTTACACTATAAACGAAAAGAAATCACAACTGGTACCCTCTCAAAGAATAACATTCTTGGGTGCAAGCTTGAATACAACTGTCCATATGGCTTAACTTGCGCCAGACAAGCAAACGCAACTGACTACTTACTTCAAACTGATGGCAACAAAAACCCAGTCTTTTGCAAGACAAATTCTGCAGGCTCTGTACTTCATGGCATCCTGCATCCTACTAATTCCATATGCAATACTGCATATGAGGAAACTTCATTGGTACCTAAAAAGTTTATGGAGTTAACATTCACATAGTCTGGAAACAATGATTCCTCTCATTCCCTGCCTGCAGCAGGAGTTTCTATGGTGGGCAAAGGCCTGTCACCAAAACATGGGACGGCCGTTCACTCTACCCCCTGCCAGCCAAACCTTAACAACAGACTCATCAGATTATGCCTGGGGGGCCCACATGGCAGGAAGATGCATTCAGGACATATGGGCACCAAAACAAATGCATCTACATATCAATCAGAGATTCTAGTTGTTCAAAATGCCGTAACAGCCTTCAAGGACTTACTTAATCCAGGACAACTACTGATTAAAGACGGACAACACCACAGTCATATGGTATATAAACGAGCAAGGGGGCACACACTCCTACCCCCTTTGCAGATTAGCAATGGCACTCTGGGACACAGCTTTGATCTACCAAATACATCTTCAAGCTCAATTCCTGCCAGGAAAACAGAACACTCTGGCAGACTAAGCAGAAACCTTATGGATCCTCACAAGTGGAAACTAAATCCACAAGTCTTCAGCATGATAACGGCGAAATGGGGGAGCCCAGACATAGATCTATTTGCCTCTCCTCACAATTATCAACTGAAAAGATTCTGCAGAAGGACTGATCACAGACAAGCATGGAATGTGGACGCCCTATCCTTCATTTGGAAAAACCTGTCAGTTTATGCCTGTCTTCATCTGCTTGTTCTACCCAAGGTCCTCCTAAAAGTCAGACAAGAGAAGCCAAAGATGATATTAATTGCCCCGGACTGGCCTGCCAATACTGGTACCCAATCCTAAGGAACTTGTCTCAATACCCAACTTGGACCTTGCTTCAAACACCACAAGTACTGTCCCAGCAAAACAATCAGATCCTGCACAATCAGCTACAGACTGTAAACCTGGCAGCATGGCTAATCATGTTATCATATGAACAACACCTCTCAGTAAAGCTGTGATGGATGTCATTTTGCAAGCCAGAAGGCCTAGTACTAGAAAATTTATGCTGACAAATGGAAGAGATTCTGTGTTTGGAATCGAGCACAAGGAACTGATACAGCAGAACCAAATATTCCTCAGATACTATAATACTGAACTGAGATGCTTGACAAAGGCCTATCGTTCTTATCAATCAAAATCCATGTCTCTGCCATTTCGGCTCATTGCAACATAGAGCCACCAATCTTTTCTCATGCTTTACTAAAGCAGTATCTGAGAGGTGCCAGAAATTTAAGGTCACCATTACCTGCATGGGACCTCAATTATGTGTTGGAAAAACTCACCCTGCTTCCATTTGAACCAGCTGCTACTGCTGATATAAAGTTCTTATCATGGAAGACAGCTCTGCTATTAGCAGTTACTTCAGCAAGAAGAATTGCAGAGCTACAGGCCCTCATGGCTGTAGAGCCTTTTATCATATTTTACCCGGAAAGGATGTCTCTGAGGACAAATCCTACTTTTATGCCTCAGGTGGTTTCCAGTGTGGATCTTAACCAAACAATTCATCTGCCAACTTTTTATCCAAATCCGCAGAACAAAGGGGAGAGAATTCTGCATTCCTTGGACGTTCACAGACCGCTAAGATTCTACTTGTGTAGGACTAAAGCTCAAAGAAAAACTGAGCAGTTACTAGTGTCATATGCTGCAGGATCAGAAGGAAAGGCTATTTCAAAGCAGACAATTTCAAAGTGGATAAGCCACTGCATCCGTTTCTGCTACTTACACCATGGTAAACTAGTGCCCAAGGGCATTAGGTCTCATTCCACCAAAGCTGCAGCTACTTCAGCAGCCTTTCTCAGAGGAGTACCAACCAAAGATATTCTAGAGGCTGCTACTTGGAGTTCTCTTCACACCTTTAGAAAGCATTACCATTTGCCTCTCTACTCTAAGTCCAGGGAAGGCTTTGCCACTGTAGTGCTGCAGGCCTTATAGCCGCACCTAATGCTGTTTAGCTCCAGCCTCCCAACCATAGCTTTGGGATTCTACCCAAATATTATGACTGCAACAGTGAAACACTAAGAACATAGTACAGTTGTGTACACTTACCATAAATGTAGATGTTAGAGTGTATTCACTGTTTCAGTTCAGGTTACCATCCCGCCCATCCCCCTGTCATTCTGAAGTAGCTTTTCCTTCACTGTCTTCTACAACCTATGTGGTGTATTTGCTTGTAGATGAAGGTAAAGTTTTATATTGATGGATGTATTTATATATATATATATATATATATATATGTGTATATATATATATATATATATATATATATATATATATATATATGTATATATGTATATAAAATGTATATATGTATGTATATATATATATATATATAATAATGCTACCTTTTTGGGGGCAAGAAAAACTAAAGAAAATGGCGTCTGCTCCATGTATTATACCCGTGACGACCGGACGTCATGGAAGAGAAGACCGCAACCAACGCAGGACCCTAGACTTTGGAAATAAGGCCGAATGAGGGCAACCTGCCACCAGATTACCCAAATGTAATGGCTGCAACAGTGAATACACTCAAACATCTACATGTATGGTAAGTGTGCACAACTGCAACTTTACAACACTTCCGCATAAGCAGTTAAAGAAACAAGTTACTGGTAAAAGTGAAAGCAAAGTTGCTCACTTGGCCACAAACTATTACAACATTTGGATAGCATTCTCCTCAATGATTACAAATCCAGTGTGACAAGACTTCACCTTATGTTCTTTCACAACTTCGTTAAGGCAAGGATAACGCTCAGAAAACCACCGGTAAAACTTGGGAACCCCCATTTTCAGTTATTCTGTTGAGTCCAGTGAACAGACCTGCTGTCGCCAGAAACTCCTTCCCCCACTGTGTACCACTGTGCTCTTAGGCAATAGAATGTCATAACTCTTACTGTTAAGAAAATGCAATGCATTATGCCTTGTACAATCTTTTTAAGAAAATATAAGTAATACATAATAGCTGGCCCTGCATTTTGGCTATTTTTTTCACCATTACGTTTGTTGTTGCTACAAAATCATTATCAAAGAAGTTAAACAATTATGAGATGCAATACTTCAGTATGAACTGTGAAAATATTACACAGTAGTATGATATGCCTATACTGATTATAATATTTTGTAATTGTACAAGGTGGAAGAATTAAGTTTGTGAAAAAGGGGAAGTATGAGGTGCTAGACATTTAATTTGTACTGAATTTCTCTTTTGATGGTAATTAGAAAGCTGCTCTTTTGGTATACATTGATCGTGTTGTCATTGGAGACTGACTGTGATCCTCAGTTGTTTGCAAGGGAGTCCTTCATTGTACAATGGAGATATTAATCATATGAGGCATAATAAAGATCATACTGCAAAACCATACTACTAATATTTACTTCACTTCTTAACTGGATAAGTGAGCTGGTCTGCTGATCTTTTTCAGTTATGACCTGGTAAATTTAAAGAAACATATATGTAGATATATCGGCGGTATTGTACTTGAAGGCCTCGCCTTGCGTTTCGCACAGAAGTGGGTGTGTTGCGAATGATTGACAACCAAGTCTGCGTATGTAATGAACCATGATTGACATGGCATTCTAATCAGCTGACCGCCCTAGTTTCTCCTCTTACAGATTAAGGTTAATAATCATATGTGCATTAAATCCATGACTGTACACACACACACACACACACACACACACACACACACACACACACACACACACACACACACACACACACACACACACACACTAAATACAAATGATGGTCATCGTCCTTGTTCCTAGAAGTAAGTCTGCCCCCTTCACGCTTGTTCCTAGTTTTATAAAAGTGAGAAGAAAGTCACACTCAATACTTTTGTGACACTTGCTACAACGTATAAAAAACGCTGACAGAAAAATAAATTACTTCAAAAGTTGTAACACTTTCTTGTCCTAGTCACTGCACCTTCCCATGTTCATAGGTTCATACTAGGCTATCTGCCCTGGGGCATTTATAAGCCTAGCCAGAGTTGTGTGGCTTTCACCACCCCTTAGGTTGAAGAATACTATACCCATTAGTTTGCCATGCCTCTGTCCAGCAGTGATACAGAGATGATCCCCGGGGTAAACCTATGATCTCCCATCCACTGGTCAAGATTCCTCTTGAACAGAGCCAGTGAGGTGCTCTATCTCACATGGACCGGGATTCTGTTCCACAGCATAGGGAGTCTCTGGGTGATGAATCTGTCCCTCCAGCACTTCCTATTTATATCCTTGTTGAGGTTTAAGTCTCTTGCTCTTGTGTCTCTGGTGGATTTGGATTTTTTGAGGTGGAGCATGTCCATTAATTCCGGGTTGGACATGGCCTTGTATGTCAGGCACAGGTTGCCTCTGAGCAGGCGGTATGCGACTGAATAGAGCTGGAGTTTCTTCAGTCGGGCAGCATATGGCATATTTTTGAGCCCCTTTATCCTTTTGGTGAGGGACTTTTGGGGTCTTTCCAATTGCTGCAGGTGTCGGGTAAGATACATTCCGAATGGGACATTGTACTCGGTCATTGGTCTGTTAAGTGAAGAGTACAGGGGAACAATGACCTCTCTTGATCTGGATGTGAATCCCTTCATAATCAGGTGGGCAATGTATAAGGTCCTCCTAACCACTTTGGCAATGTGAGTGTCAAAAGAAAAGTTACTGCCAACTTGGGTCCCCAGGTCCCTGATAACCTCTTCTGTGATTAATGGATTGCCACCTATGTGGTAACTTAGGGTTACCTTGTTTTTACCAAAGGGTATGACTATACATTTTTTGGCGTTTAGCTTAAGGCCATGGCTCTGGCACCAGTTATCCGTTTCTATGAGACCTCTCTGAAGGATATCTGTGTCTGATGGATTTTCAACTATGGCGCCCAGTTTGCAGTCATCTGCAAACTTTGTCAGCCACAATCCTCCTATGTTTGCCTGCACTTTTGAAAAGTAGATGCCGAACAAGAGGGGGCCCAGGACTGAGCCCTGTGGGACACCGCTTGTGACCGGCTTGGAGTCTGACATGGCACCAGCAACTCTAACCCTGTGGGTTCTGTCCTTGTGCCAGTTTGCAACCCATCTTGTGACATATGGGTTTACATTTAAGCTAGTGAGCTTTTCTATGATATCCGCGTGGGGTATTGTGTCAAAAGCTTTTGCAAGGTCAAGGTAGGCTGTGTGAACTGCCTTACCCTCATCAATGGCCTTGGTGACTGTTTCAAAAAAGTCGACCAAGTTCAAGAGGCATGATCTGCCCTTGACAAAGCCGAATTGGGTAGGATCCAATGTGTGTAGGTCCCCTATGTCTTTATTAGTTCCATTATGATCCTCTCCATAGCTTTGCAGACCAGGCTTGTTAAGCTTATGGGGCGGTAATTACCAGGGTCCGTAGAAGCACCGCCTTTGTGGAGTGGGACCACAGTTGCCGTACGCCACTCTTTGGGTACATATCCTGTGGTAAGGCTAAGATTAAACGGCAGCCTTATGTGTGGGTTTAGTTCCTCATTGAGTTCATGTAGCACACAGCCGGGATCACCATCCGGTCCCATTGATGCTGTGTTTTTAGCTTTAGAGAGAGCAGCTCTCACCTGGGCATTTGAGATGATTGGGAGGCTACACTCTGCTGGGATAGATATTTCTCCTTTTGGGGGGGAGGGAGGGGAGAAATTTTCACTGAACCTGTCTGCCAGTATGTTTGCAATGTCTGTGGGTTCAGTGATTTTTGTATCATTTTGGACTAATTCTGAGCATATCTGGGAGTTTCCACCCAGATTTCTAACATAGCTAAAGAAGGCCTTATGATTGTCTTTTGAGTCCTTGGCTATTTTTCTCTCAAAGTTGGCCTTGGATGATTTTATGAGTGATCGTAGTTTTTTACTAGTATTGATCAGAGATAGTCTTCCCTTTTAGGGATTTTGCTCTATTTTGTAGTAGCTTTCTCCTCTTGTTGTAAAGTTTGTTTATGGCTGGGGTCCATCAGATCGGGCGCTTGCCTTTGGTGGAAAGGGTCTTGATTTTATTTGGGTTTGCTTGATCCATGCAATCTTGGAGGTGCTCGTAGAAAGCATTTGTAAGGGATTCAGCAGCGTGGGTTGTGGTTTCCAATGGCTCAGGGGCCTTGAAGGATACCACACCAGTCTTAAGAAGTGTGAAGTTGGCTATTGAGAAGTTCTTCACTGTGGTCTTTTTTGTTGGGAGTGGGGGCAGGATGTGGATCTCCAGTGAGATTAGTTTATGGTCTGATCTCACCAATGAGGGATATACTTCCGGTGTGGAGCATCTTGTCCATGTTTGTGATGATCAGGTCTAGTATATTTTCACCTCTTGTGGGAATAGTGACAAGTTGTTCCATAGCATTTGAGTTTATGAACTCCAGGAACCTTTGGGCTAGGGTATTGGGGCTTGAGTAATGTTCCCAGTCTGTTTGGGTAGTTGAAGTCACCCAATATGATGGTGTTTGGAGAGACATTTATACTCCAGTGTCTTCAGGAAGGCAGTGTGGGGTTCCTGAGTTTGAGAGGGTGGCCTGTAACATGCTACAAACCGTAGAGCAGTTTTGCGTATGGTTAATTGCACCTGAATGGTCTCTGATGCTTCGTGAGTTGCCACCAGCCTGGAGGTGTGGGTATCCTTGATGAATATGGATACACCCCCTCCTTTTGTGGTACGGTCCGGGTTTTGGGGCCGGAACGCATGATACGAGGTAAATCCTGATAGTGCCGGGGTGCTCTCAGGAGCCTTGAACCAGGTTTCAGTCACAGCACAGACATCGATGTTCTCCATACTGAGGAGGGATTCGAGGGCGTGCATCTTGAGATTTAGACTTCTGGCACTGAGCAGCATTACCCTTAGTTTTTTTCCATTATTGTTTTCTAGGGCGGTGGGTTTAGAATTTGAGCCTTGTCTAAAAAGGCACTATGGGGGTGGCAAGAGCCTTTGCCAATATCTGGAAACCCAGGGGTGACAGGTGCAAGCCATCCCTTGCGAAGCAGCGTGGCTTGTCAAGCATGTCATTCCAGGCAGACAGACATTGGATCCCCTTAGAATGACACCAATGACATGTGTTTATGTAGTGGACACGTACTTCTCAACTCTCCAGATTTCCGCCTACTTTTGGTCTTTTCCTCATAAAATTGGTGGTTTTCTGCAAACTGTTGAGGGATGAAGTCAATAAATAATGACACACATATACTGCTCTACCTTTTAGAGCAAGAAATCTGGACAAAGACATAAATAAAAGTGGGACAAAAGCCATCCAAAATGAGGGCAATTTTTTAAATATTGCTCTTAAACTTCGAAATTTACAGTGATATTTTACTCAGAGAAACAAAGCACTATCAGATAGTCTTTAAGAATTAGAACTATCAGTAAATTTACGCAGTACAAATTATCAGACAACATAGCTATATAAACCATATTGGTTTATTGGACGTTATGGGTATTAACACTAGATTCTACATACTAGAAACATATGCTAGTGTCGCTATTGAGGGGAATGCATATTCATTAGTGCCCGATTACAAAATAGCACGGAGGCGGGTTTTGGGTGGGGCTTGCTACTGTGCATCTGGTGAGGCCCTCAAGTACAATATCGCCGGTATAGCAGCATGTAGTTTAGGAAAAAATGTAGAAGTACTGACATAAATTGCAATGTTTTACAAATTCTGTTTCATATCCACTCACAAATGCATGCAGAGACAGAGGGTCTCTCTCATACAGGAGCTGGTGAGGCAAAGACACACGTGCACAGCAAGGTAGGTTCACTCATCTCTCCATTTTAAACAGGAATGCCATCAGAGCTCTGAAACTTCAGAGGAATGTTTCTGGAATTCCCCAAAGCAGCTACAAAAGAAAAAGATGTGAAAGAACTAGAAAGAGTGGCTGTAGAGGCAGAGCTGCTGCTAAACTGAAGAGAAACACCCATAGGCCTGCATTAGTTTTGGTATTACTTGCAAATGTCTGCTCACTGGATAATAAGATGGACTATCTGAGAATGGAGCTCACATAAAAATAAGGTGAGGGACACTTGTTTGATCATTTTCTCTCAAACTTGTCTGCATAGTAACATTAGTGACAATGCTGTGAACCTAGATGCGCTGTCTTTTAGAGCAGATAGTTTGTAAAACACAAAGTGGTAGAGCTAAAGGTGGTGGTGTATGCATCTGTGTTAATAACAGATGATGCAAAGACTGTAAGCTTAAGCTTTTTTTAGCTTTAAGCTTTTGTAAGTCATACTGCTCCAAAGATGTGGAAATGTTGACACTAAAATGCAGACCTTTCTATGTACCAAGGGAAATCTAGTGGGATGTATGTCACAGCAATGTACATCGCTCTAAGTGCTAACAACTGAAGCTCAAAATAAACTCCATAATATTGTCTGTGAGCTACAAAGCCGAAACACAGAATTTGCATACATGATGGTGGGTGATTTCAACAGAGCTGAGCTTAAGGAGGTGCTACCCCATTTTTATCAGTATGTAGATTTCCTCACCAGAGGGGAGAATACTTTAGATGAAGCTTACTGCACTATTAAAGGAGCCTTTAAAGATTTGAAGCACCCCAATATAGGCAGCACTGATAACACTGCCATCCTGCTTCTGCCCACCTATAAGACGATGTTGATCAGAGAAAAACTGACAACTAAACAGATCAGAGTCTGACAGGAAGTTTCCATGGATTGCATTCAGGACTGTTTCAATACCACCTACTGGGACGTCTTCAAAGTGGCTATGCACAGCCTCCAGTTTAGTCATAGACATCTATACTGAATCAGTTCTAGCCTACGTAAGTAAATGTGTGGAGGATGCAACTACCATGAAAGCCATCACTGTAAGAGCTAATCAGAAGCCCTGTCTCACCAGGAATGTCTACGAGCTACTGAGGGAAAGAAACACAGCCTTCAAGGCAAATGATGAAGAAAGGTTGATGGTAGCCAGGTCGGGTCTGAAAAAGGGCATCAAAGAGGCAAAGAGGGGGAGTATGAAAGGAAAAGTTAGATCTGCTTTCAAGACATGAGGGACATTAGAAGCCTATAGCTGGGGATACAGCAGCTCACAGACTAAAAGTCCCAATCACCCCAATCTGATGACGGCTTTGAATTTCTAAATTAACTGAACTCCTTCTTTGACAGATTTGTGAACACCACCACCGTACCTTCTAAAACAAAAGAAGAGATGGTGCTTACCTTAAACTCCTAGGAGGTGGGACTTCAACTTAAGGTGAATCCTAGGAAGGCTGCTGGACAGACAACATACCTGGCAAGGTGTTGAAGTTATGTCTGGTACGGACAGACTTCAATTCATCCTTGCTGTAGAGAATGTTCCCTTGTGTTTCAAGGAAACAAGTATTGTCCCACTTCCAAAGAAACCCAACCCTACTTGCCTCAGTGACTTCATACTGGTCACCTTAACCTCAGATGTCATGAAGTGCTTTGAAAGGATTGTGAAGAAACCTCTATCTGCGAGTCTGCCTAAGTCCTTTGATGGACTGCGGATGCGATGTCAGTTACACTACACCTTGCATTAAAACACCTAGAAGGGAAGAACAACTACGTAAGGATGCTGTACATCGACTTCAATTCTGTGTTCAACACTGTGATACGGATGCAACTGGTGGATAAGGTCGTGAAGCTTTTGATAAACAAGCACCTGTGTAACTGGACACTTGACTTTCTGATTGGTAGACCCCAGTGGACATGCCCTGGAAACAACACCTCTCAATGCATAGTCCTGAATACTGGTGTTCCCCAAGGCTGTGTGCTCAGCCCCTTGCTCTTCACCATCCTCACCCATGACTGCGCTGCAAAACATAAGTCAAACCATATTATAAAATTATTTGATACCACAGTCATGGGTCTCCTTAGTGGTGGGAATGAGTTGAACAGTGTGAGGTGAAAAATTTGCACCTGAATGTTAATAAGGTCAAAGAAATGATTACAGACTTTCATGAGAAAGGCAACAGTTCAACCACTCACTATCAAAGGGGAGGTAGTAGAGAAAGTCAAAACAACCAAGTTCCTGGGCCTTCACATGTCTGATGATTTCTCCTGGCAAGCTAACACCAACCATAGTCAAGAACGCTCAACAGAGGCTTCACCTCCTGAGAAAGCTCAAAAAGGCCAGGCTTCCACTGTCTGCTGTTACTACTTTTTTACAGGGGAGCTATCAAGAGCATCCTCACTAGCAACTTAATAGCATTGTTCAACAAATGCACAGTTGCTGAGAAGAAGAAACTACAAAGGGTGGTGAATATGGCTGAGAAAATCTTGGGCACAAATCTCGCTTCTATTCAGGAGCTTTTCTTTACAAGAGCAAGAAAGAGAACATATAAAGTACTTGCTTATTTGACCCATCCGGCCCACAACTTGTTCTCACAACTTGCTTCTGGAAGGAGGTACCGCAGCTTCCGCTGTAGGACTACCAGATTCAGGAACAGTTTGTATCCTACATCTGTGAGACTTATTAATACGGACACCAACCGTAATACCGGATACATTGAAGCCTCCTTGTTTTCATTTAACTCTGCTGCTCTGAGCATTTCCCGCCACCATTACTATTATGCAGTATGATGGCTATACTGAGTCACGTCTAAGGTAAACTAGCAATATGGTAACTAAACAGCTGCTTTTCACTAGTTTGTATTTATTCTCTATCTTAATAATGTAGGGGTTTGGTTGTGGGTATTTATTATCACTTGATAATGGGTATTGAATGTGCTTATGAAATGTGAACTACCTCTTACATGCAATATGCGTTATTTTCTATGTTGTTCTTTGATACCGCTGTAACCAAGTTATTTGCACTGCATTTCTCTGGTGAGCTGGCATTTGCAATTTCGTTTAGGCTGCACTTCTGTGGTCCTAAATGACAATGAAGTTTCTTTGAATCATGCACACATGGCACATGGAAGTACAGAGACGCACAGGGTCAAACACACACTCATGCACAGTTGTTAAGATCTGCAGAGGCTCATTCAACATGCGCGTGCACACACACACACACACACACACACACACACACACACACACACACACATGCTCAAACACTGATAGTGAGCAGATGAGCAGTTATTCACTTTTTGGCTGTGTATACTGCAGATGTCATACTGCAGTGAAATTAGGAAATTGCTTCTTTGTTATAGGACTGCAGTGCCAACCATTAGTCCCAATCACCACCCCACCCCACGCACACACTCGCATTCTTTTTGTTGTGTCTATATCTCTCTCTCACACATGCAGATGTGCCATGAGAGACGGACAAATGCATGCGCGCGCGAACAGCCACACACACCCCCTATGGAAGCAATGTTCTCATCCGTTATGAAGTTGTAAAGCCATGAGTAAGTAGCAGTAGCAAACAAATTAGGAGAGTCTCTTATCTTGACTTACAGATATCCAGCCACTGAATCATGTGCAGGTGCACTGTTTTCTCACAAACCAGTTGTAAGTTCTGGTGGTGGTCAGTTTTTCTCTCCTTTAGCACATGCTTGCAGGAGCATTTAAGTGAAAAGTGGAATAACAGTAGTTGGATTTTTCAACTGCTGCTTCAGTTAATTTCATAACTATTTCTTTTTTTTATTTTATTGTTTTTGTTACTTGTTAAATCTGTAGTTGACTCATGATTTTCAACCACATTTATTCATCATGGGGATGTTGGCAATTGTTCTGGATATCATTTTCCCTTGGTGCTTCACTTCACTTTGGTATGTTGCTGTGAAACAGCATAGTTGTTTGTTACTACGTCCAAAATGTTTCTGTTCCAGTAAGATACGAGTTTATGGATTGGCCATTAACTAATGTCAAATATTTAGCAGAGTAAACTCCAGATGGACACTACATTGTGTTGCGGAAGAGGCTATGTTATCATACCACTGATTGCCATGCTTTACTTTTTTTTTTTTCATGTTTTGTGTATGTTTAATAGGGTTCTTTTTGTGATTTACATGTACTGCTTTTTTTATTTCAAAAATATATGTGATGATATGCATGTTAACATGATTGATGCATATTACTTTTTAGTTGCTGTGTTAGTTGTGGGCTAACAAGTAGATGTTATATGCTGTGTTGCATAGCAGTGAGTTTGTATTGCCCTCGCAATTGGTAAGTGCTGAACACAGTGTTTTTATTCCCATTTGTGTTTTGGGTGAAATTGTTTAAGAGATGGTATTTGATGGAGCAAGGCAATGATATTGTAGCACTTTCCTGCAGAGGTCGGCATCTAACCCCACCATACAGCTATGAGCCTCATCCATTACCTGCTACAAATTCAAATGCCAGTAGTGATCCTATATGGAGTGAAGGCATGCAATCACAAGATCGCACTCTTCCACTTGGTTTGGACACTGGGATGTTTGCATACAGGTAATCCATCATAGTTCACTTTTTTTTTTTATTTTCCATGGTAATAGCATACTTACTAATGGTGTGAGATTTTTCGGTATCCATGTAACTTTTTATGCCACGTTTTATTGTATTCCTCTTTGTACTTGCTTTAATGACAGTACTACATTTCTGTTTTAGCTTGATACTTATCCTTTTTCAGAATAACTAGTTATATTTGACATGGGCATTGAGTAACTGTCACTAATGTACTTTGATGACCTGTTTACATTGTATGATCACTAGCTGTCATTGTGGCTGTGTTACTTGATATTTTCTGAATGATTCTTTAATGTACTTATTTCTATTTAACTCTTTTCCATTGCAGGTGTCGGTGTGGAAAATGTAGAATGATGCTTACTGTCCGAGCAGTAACACCTGTTGGTATCACAGTGTTTGTGAGCAGGTTGCTCATCTGGAGTCGGTAAAGTGTGTGATGTAACATCCAGACTTTACAGTGGTATATTGCAGTGAAGAAAACCTAACGTCATTATGAATATGTAGAGACTGATGGTCTAATTGGAGATGACGAGCCAATTAATCCTTCAGTAAACAGTTAACTTCAGTTGAAATGATAGATTGAGCTTAGTATGTATGTACTTAATCTGTTTAAAATGTTACAAAGCATTTTACGTTTCTGTACCGGCTCTCACTGAAGTTATTTGTAAACGTTCATGTCGTTTGCAAACCTGTTACTGTTTGTGTTTAATTGTTCATTTTGAAGTATTGCATAGGTTACTCTGTGCCTGAGTAGCACTGTTTTTATGTTTGCTGTTGGTTTCTGCACTACATGACCTTTCATCATTTTATTTTGTCCAAGGCAATACCATGTCCAGGAAACAATGCCCACATTCATCCATAATGTGTCATGTTTAAAATCTGAGAAAAATTTCTGCCTCACACATGTATCAGTTTCCGTGATACAAGGGGTAAGTTAGGAACACATTCAGTTGTCATATGTATGAATTGCTAAATTATTTGATTTATTATAGTTGCATGTTATGATAATTTAGTCAAAAATCATTAACTGTATTTTCACTGTGTTGCATAGTAATGTGTATTTTCCTGTTGTTCTTATGTATTTGTGAGTGTAATTACATATATCATCAATGTGGCATCATTGCAGTATTACAGTAATGTTATTGAATTTTAGTGATGTGTGTTGACCTTTTTTTTTTTCTTTACCTACAGAGATCAGAAGCCGTCACAAGTGTTTGTTTACAGTAAAATCAATATGAATGAATGTTTCATTTACCGTTGTCCTGCCACTACCTGCAGTAATGGAGTTCTGCCTGTAATCTTGTATTTTTTTCCTCATGGTTTTCTTACATGGTTGCAGTATTGTTGAAGTTATTTAATAAACACTTTCTCTGCAGTATGTTTTTGGATGCATGTGTGTTTTTATTTTACAATAATTTAATGATGTTTTTACTGAGCATAATTAGAGTTCAGGATAAAAACAGCCAAGTGTTTAAATGACCTATAACCAGTAAAACTGCCACTAAAACTGACCGTGATCTAAGCTATATTTTGGATTAAAGCACTCCACCATTTGCAATAAATTTAATATTAACATTTTGTTGAATGAATTTTAGCAGTGTTTTTATTGATCTGTAATTAATAACTAACCATAATGTTCAAGAAAGGCAATTTTGATATGTAATTTTTAAGTGGCATTTTGATAATGCTAGAGTAGAGTAAGTCGGCATTTGTGTGTGTATACCACTGGTGTACAACTTATGATATTAAGAGAGTTGCTCATAGTCTGAGTGCAGACATTTTCAAAGCTTTTTGGCAGAAAGCACAGTGACACGTATATTCAGACACAGTAAAAACCTGCTAATGATGCTGACTATTGCAAAGTGAGAGCCTGCAGAATTGCGTACTGTCTTTTGGAGTGTTTAGAAGTTAATGAAATGGATTAAAAGTGGCTTAGATATGAGTGAATGCATTAATGTGTGAATGCATTAATTTGTGTGTAAGGTCTTGATTATTTTTGGAAGTTGGGTGTGAGACAGGACTGTGCAAGACTTTATAAATAATCTGAGAGTAGTTAAGGCAAGTGGCGCTGAACTATGTAGAATGAATTTTTAAAAACCTGAAGAAGCTATGTAGTGTCTATGAGGTGCCCTTATGTGAACACCCTGATTGGATAAGGTAGGAAAGGGAAAGATAGAACAGCTGCAAAAGGAGAACCAGAAGACAAGGGGCACACAGAAGAATGGCTTCAAAAGGGTTGTACTAGAGGAGGTGGGAGAGGAAGGTTGTTATATTTTTGGTGGGGGACAGACACCCTTCATTTTTCAATTTTTTTTCTTTATGTGACAGTGAAGTTGGGAAGTTAGTAGGAAGATAATATAGGGAAGAAGGGGGAGGAGTGTGATGAAGTGTTGAAGCAGTTCTCATCCCAGTCTGGAGGACCTCAGATATTTCCATTACATGATGGACTTGGAGTGGTAGATTCCAATGCTATGGGGGTGGATGCTTTTGGTGGCTTAGTGGTTGGAACCTACCAGGGCAGAGTCTTGCTTGGACCAAAGATGCCTCTCCACTGCTTATTTAACCGCTTCCTCAACCATGTCCCAAAACTCGTGACTTTTGTGTGTCTCCACACTGCAGCATGCCAGGTGGCCTACAGGACTGAAGCCGCCTCCCTGACCCTGTGAGGACATCCCCATACAGGGAGAGGGAGGTATGTCGTTGGCTGCATCTTGGATCTATAAACCAATGGAAAAGGTAAGATAAAAGGGAGAGAGAGAAAACAAATAAATGGAAAATAGTACATAAAATAAATGGAGGGGTAGAGAGAGAAAATGAAAACAATAAATGTACTCATAATTTAATATAACACTTTTTATTTTATTCATAGCGCTTAATAAGCATCTGGTATACTCCATAAAATGCTACTACATTTAACACTGACTAGTAACACTGCCAAATGGTACTAATACTGACTGTGCTACAAAGGTTGCCTATTGGAATTTAAATATTTCTGCAGAACAAGTTATTTTTTATACATCCGTGACTAAAAAGTTAGAGTAACTTCCTTTTATTTGTTATATAACAGAACACATGTCAGTCTCTTTTTTTTAATTATTTAATAAAAAAGTAATTTTTCATAGTCTTGAGCACCTTCGGTTAACCTTCATCTTCTGTTGAGATTGCTCACTATTATAAGAAATCTCCCCCTCAGCTATGGGAAGAAGAAAATAAGTGCATACTTATTTACCTTTGATATACCTATGTGTATAGCTGTGGAATACATTTGTTTTGTGTAACACATTTTTTGTAGCACATATAACAGTGGATGCAGTCATTAAGTAAACAACACAGTAGGCCTTGCTACAGTAAATGCAAAGTAATACTGTTAATGATTGCTCTGTGTATTCACTGCCATTTTTTTCATTTCCTTTTCTAAGTTCTTCATTTCATCTATAAGAAGTGGTATAATCTGCAGTATGCTTTGCAGAGCTCAGTTTTGTTTTGGGACTTGATAGTTGCAAAACTACCTGTAAGGAGAATTCCTGTTATGAGCTGAAACAATTTCAGCACTTCAGTTTGTAAGAGCTTACATGCAGGTAATTCATATGCTGGTTTGTCCTCCATCCCCACAGTGACTAAGGTGTGGTGGCTAGTTCTGGTAAGCTCATCCGTCTTGTTTGTGTATCAGCTGTTCTTGAAATAAGTTAACATTTCAAGTTTAATAAATTTCCTGCATTGGTAGAACTCCAAAAAATATTTCTGGCCTACAATGCATTCTTTAAAAACCTTACACATCCAAAATGTTCACAGTTTTTGCATATATACTTGGGTATATAGAAATAATGCATCTTGGCATGTGTGTGTGTATACAAGTATGTGTGTGTGTGTGTGTGTGTGTGTATATATATATATATATATATATGTATATATATATATATATATATATATATATATGTATAATGTGTATGTATATATATTATGTACATTGGATATAAAACGTTTACACACCCCATGTTAAAATGCCAGGTTTTTATGATGTAAAATAATGAGGCCACAATAAATAATTTCAAGACTTTTCCTACCTTTAATGTGACCTATAACTTGTACAATTCCATTGAAGAACAAACAAATCTGTTTGTGGAAAAAATGCAAAAAAGAAAAAATGTACAATACGCTGGTTGCAAAAGTGTGCACACCCTTAAACTAATACTTTGTTGAAGCACATTTTGATTTAATAACAACAACATTCAGTCTTCTTGGGTACACACTTGCCATCAATTAAAAGGACTCTAACTCCAAATAAAGTTAAGCTTTTCTAGTAGGATTTTCCTGACATTTACTCCGTTGCCTGATACAGCAAAAGTCATGGTTCACAGAGAGCTTACAAGGCATCAAAGGGTTCTCATTGTTGAAAGTTATCAGTCAGGACAAGAGTGCAAAAAAATTTCCACAGCATTGGATATACCATGGAATACAGTGAAGACAGTCATCAAAAAGTGGGACAACAGTGACGTTGCAAAGAACTGGACGTCCCTCCAAAATTGATGAAATGACAAGATGAAAACTGGTCAGGGGGGCTGCCAAGAGACCTACAGCAACATTGAAGGAGCTGCAGGAATTTCTGGCAAGTACTGGTTATATACTGCATGTGACAACAGTCTCCCGTATTCACCATATGTCTGGGCTGTGAGGTAAGGTTGCAAGACAGAAGCCTTTTCTTACACAGAAAGACATCCAGGCCTGGCTAAAGTTTGCAAAGTAGTATATCAAGTCTCCCAAAAGCATGTGGGAATATGTGTTGTGTATGAGACCCAAGATTGAACGTTTTGGCCACAATTCCAAAAGGTAAGTTTTGTGCAAAAACACTTCGCATTGCCAAAAGAACACCATCCCCACGGTGAAGCATGGTGGTGGCAGTATCATGCTTTGGGGTTGGTTTTCTTCAGCTGGAACTGGGGCTTTAGTCAAGGTGGAGGGAATTATAAACGGTTCCAAATACCAGTCACTTTTGGCCCAAAACCTTCAAGTGTCTGCTAGAAAGCTGAAGTTGAAGAGAAATTTCACCTTTCAACACAACAATGACCTCAAGTATACATCCAAATCAGCAAAAGAATGGATTCACCAGAAGAAAAGTAAAGATGTTATGTGGTCCTATCTCACCTACATTCATTACTGATGGGTTAGGAGCCGACAATCGGCTCCGACTCTGACAACTATTTTTTTCTAACACGAAGTCTCTAATTGGCTGGGCTAACCCGGTATCCCAGGATGCACCTCGCCCCAACCCCCAGATCTCGTTTGCCGCTCGTTGAGTTAGGACATGGTCTCATGCTTGGCTGTGGCTAAGTACACCTTTACTAAACTTTCTAAAGTTTTGTGCTTCTCCTTTATATAAAAAAAGCTATTTTCATAGCTATATTGTGTTTTGTGTGTTTGAGCCTGTTCGGTTTAATTTTTGGAGAGTGTGTGTGGTTTTCCCTTGTGTTAGGTGGGCTAGGCCCATTTAATTTAGAGGGACCTAGTCCTCTCCGTCGTAAATCGTTCTGTAGCTTGTTTTGTCGGTTCCTTTTACCTAGGGAATGTTTAACTTGGAGTTCCTGTGTCCAGTAGTGTTTCCCGCCTTTCCTACTGTTAGTTGTTGAGTGTTGGTTTTTTGTCTGACATGTCTAAGGAGCAGAAGGAGTATAAACCCACCGGGTTTAAAAAATGCTCTAAATGTGCTTATAAAATGTCGATTACAGATGGGCATGCCATCAGTGTTTATTGCCTTGGTGCAATTCACCTACAAGAGTCATGCATTGTTTGCCATTCCTTCAGCTCCAGGGTGCTGCAGGAAAGGAAAAATAAACTAATTTTGAAGGGCCTAGTTAAGCCCTCCTTTGAAGAGGATCTAGAGTCTGCTTCTTCTACTGGCAAGTCTAAATCTACCAGAACTAAGAAAAGATCTCTGGCTCCATCTAGTTCTTCGGAGCCCCCGGAGAAGATTTTTAAAGTAGTTACTATCTCCTCTGTTCCTTTGACTTCGGAGCCGCAGGACAAGCTATCTGTTTTGGATACTGTCTCCTCGGCTCCATTGTCCTCGGGGCCGCAGGAGGTATCTGTGATACTGGAGTCGACCTCTGCTCCGATCTTTTTGGAGCCCATTCAGAGCCGGTCACCCAGTGTTAGGCAGGAGTCCATAGGTAGGAGATCCCCATCTCCTTCAGTTTCCTCCAAATCCTCAAGGTTGTCTGATTTGGATGTGGATAGGATGGTCCAGAGGCTCCTTCAGTCACTGGTGTTTGCCTAATTGTTTTCGGCTCTTACCCAGTCGGCTCCGGAGCCTGCCCCTTGTCGGTACTGATGATTCCTCCTCCGAGCACCTCTGTGTCGTCGGAGTGCTTGGTGCCGAGTGATGTCTTTGCGCCAGCTCTGATATCCCTGGTGGGTTTATCGGAGCCGACGTCGGCTTCAACCATTTTGGTTCCGTCATCTGGTTTCGGCACTCTGGTTTCCTTGGTTGGGCCTGAGGGGGATGCATTGGGACTTTTGTCGGCTCTGAGCCTCCCTCTCGGGGCTTTGGCTAGGGGGATCCCGACCCCGGTTGTAGTCTCTGAGACGGGTCAATCCTCGGAGTTGGGGGTCCCGCCTTTGAGGCCATGATGAGCGCACTGGCCAGGTCTTCAGTGACCTCACTTGAATCTGTCACTCAGTCCCCATACACCTAGGCTAGAACATCTGATGCCCCCCCATCCGTGGACAGCAGAGCTCGAAGACCTGAGGACACCCCCATGAGTGGGCCCCAGCTTTCTGAGTGCCCCTCAGAGTCTGTGCTTGAGGAGCCTCCCAGGAAGAAGTTGTGCAAGAGGAAGCACATAGACTCCCAAGACGAGTCCATCACCTCCGATACCGAACTCGAGGCTGCAGAGGGGTCCCCTAAGTCATCCTCCAATGATGTCTTTCTCTGACATCCTGAAGATATTGAGGCAGAGAGGCGACTGGCCTTCCAAGTCCCCCTCTGAGGAGGAGTCTGTATTCCTCAAGGCCTTCGGAGCTCAACCTTCTGCCTCCTGGGTGTCTCTACCCTTCGATGAACTCTTGGACCTGATTTGTCGAAGGGTATGGGAGCACCCTGATTCCATGGAACCAGTGCCCAATTGTCTGATTAAGTTCCTGTCTGCTCCCCCAGGGAAAGAGTTCTTGACCAAAGGGGTCCCCGTAGATGCCATGGTGGTGGCGTCAGCCACTCAGCAGGAAGTTGCAGAGGCGGCTTCTTCTGTCCAACCTCCTAATAAGGAGTCCAGGAGTATGAGTTGGTGTGGGAAGCGTACCCTGTCTTCAGCGACCTTTACACTGCGGTCGCTGAATTACCTTTGTCACTTCTCTCTGCTTCAGAGAGATCTCCTCAAAGAGTTGGGAGATACCTTGATGGGTAACATGCCTGAGGCGGTAGTGCAAACTGTTAATGCCCAGTTGTCTACCCTTGGTTCCATTGTCAACTCGTCCATGAGGCTCATATCTTATACAGCTGAGGGGGTGAGTAGGGCAGCTAGTTCAGGTTTGGCTCTTAGGAGGCAAGCCTGGATGCGCCTATGTCACTTCGTGGAGGCCTTCAAGTCTTTTTTCACAGACGCCCCCTTCGATGGGTCCTCTCTTTTCGGACCCAAAGTGAAAGACACTCTCACCAGATGTGAGCAGGAGGATAAGACCTTATCTGCTATAGGGGCCTGTTTTTTTCTTCCCTCTAGGCCTTATCCCAAAGCTCAGAGAGGAGGGAAGATGTGGTTCAAAAAGTCACAAAAGTCTTTCCACACCACTCATGGTGAGCCCCCCTCCAGAGGCAGAGGAGGGGGAATTACTCTGAAAGACGCTGTCCTAGGGGCAGCGGAGGCCCCTGCAATTTGGGAGACCGCGACTCCTTTCGCGGATCTTCCCATCAGCATCTCTGAGGGATTCCCCGACTGTGCTATTCTGGAGCCAGTCGGGGCCGTTTTTCGAGGCACCCTCAAGGCTGGGAGAGCATCACCCAGGATCGATGGGTGCTTAGAATAATTACTGGAGGTTACACCATTCCCTTTACTTCACCCCCTCCCCCAATCAGAAAAATCCCGGACGTTCCACCCAGTCAAAGAGATCAAGCAGCACTAGAGATATCAAAGCTGCTAGAAAAAGTAGTCATCCAACCGGTCCCCTCAGACCAGATCGGATCAGGAACTTACTCAAGACTCTTTTTGCTGCCGAAAAAAACAGGGGACCTGAGACCCATTCTGGATCTCAGCCGATAGAATC
Organism: Protopterus annectens; assembly: GCF_019279795.1. Lineage (NCBI taxonomy): Eukaryota > Metazoa > Chordata > Ceratodontiformes > Protopteridae > Protopterus > Protopterus annectens. Next base: position 1,009,472,634 of record NC_056734.1, on the reverse strand, counting down.
ATTACGTCCTGAAGTCCAAATTCCGAATGGTCACTCTTCAGTCCATCTGCCCATTGCTGGGAGAGGGAGTATGGATGTTCTCCATCGACCTCAAGGATGCCTATTATCACATCAAGAAGAACAAGGCATCCAGGAATCATTTACACCTCCGGCTGGGAGCTAGTCATTTCCAGTTTCGTGCCCTGCCCTTTGGTCTCACCACAGCCCCCAGGGTGTTTACCAAGTGTTTGGCAGTGGTGACAGCTCACCTGAGATGTCTAGGATTCCAGGTGTTTCCTTACCTGGGCGATTGGCTCCTTACCGCCCCCACCAGGCATCTCCTCATTCAAGCCAGGGAGGCTACCATAACCCTTGGACAAAGGCTAGGAATTACATTAAACTGGGAAAAATCTGCCTTGCTGCCCTCGCAGCATGTTGTATTTATAGGCGCAGAGTTCGACTCTGTTCAAATGAGGGCCTTTCTACCTCTAGAAAGGATAAGAATGCTGCAATCTCAAATTCTAGCTTTGTTGCCCCTCAAGAAGGTCCAAGCCAGATTAGATGTTCTTCGTGTTTCACTGTTGCAGTCATAACTGTAGGGTGTTCCTGCCGGCAGGCAGCCCGAGGTCGGCCAGAATCCCAAAGTCTGGGTCCGGCGTCAGCTGTTTCAGCAAGCACCCTGACGTCAGAGCGCAGGGGTACATAGCTGACAGCCGACGCCATCTTCTCCAGTCTTTCTTGCTGTGTGGTGGAAAGCAGCTCGCAAGTCGTTGGTTGGCGCATTCAGAACAACGTGCTTTGATTGTCTTCGTTTCAACTTCTCTTCTCAAGCTAAGTACCCAGTTAGGGAAACTTTTTTCTTGCTCCTCCGATGTCAGAAAAAGTTAATAATTGTATATCATGTGGAAAACAAATACCTCATAAAGATTTCCACTCTTACTGTCTATCTTGCTTAGGCCCTGACCACGACGTTTCTTGCTGTCGGTTCTGTGCCAGGTTTAACTCTCACACTTATCAAGCGTAGGTACGATTGGGCCTTGGAATTATTTCGGTAGACGATTTAATTATAGGATGTCGTCGGATACCTTACAGACAACCGGAATTTAAAAGAAACGCAAAGACAAGGATAGGCCTCCGAGGTCCAAACAGGATTCTTCGCAGCCGGAGCCAGCTTCGGGTTCGGCGGTCGTCAGTGAGGCGTTTTTGCAGCCCCTGTTGTCCGCCACTTCTGAACCGATGGCCGACACAGACTCCCATGGGGAGCCATCTAGGCCTAATATTTTATCGGCTGCAGGACCTTCGGACGTCGCTCCTTCAGATGGGTCCGGAACCGCTGTGCAGGTACCGGCTTCCGAGGGAGTTTTCAGGCCTTCTCATATAACTATTTCAGCAAAGACAAAGGCAAAGACAAAAACTCATGTAAAACCAAGGGTTTCTGCTCAAGCTGCTTCAGATTCAGCTCCCAAGTCCCAGAAGCAATTACTACGGATGGCAGAGGATTTACTTACAATGATTAGGGGTTGTCACCCCCCTCCTGAAAAAAGGCCTAGACAGGATATTCCTTATGATTCCTCTGATCTGTGTCTTATGTTTCTTCCTCTGACCAGGAATACTCTTTTCCTCCTTATGAGGATTCTGATGCAGAGGACTCTATTCCCTCTGCTTCTCCCCCTGAAGATTTCTCTTTTGGGGAAACCTTACATGAGATGAGAGAGCATTTTCATTGTGAAGGTCAGGATTTTTCTGCCTCCAAGAAGAGACTTAGGGAATTACTTCTTCTGCCTCAACACAGACCTTTGGCTATTCCTCCTGTACTTGATATTGTGGATGATGCTTTTTCTGAAGCTAACCTGAATCCTGACTCCTTGCCGCCTGCTCCTTCTAAGCCTGATCGATTTTACAGAGTCCCTGATTCCCATCAGTTTTTATTTAAGAACCCTTCTGCAGATCCTGAAACTATTTCTCAGGGTTCTAAAGCTGCTAAGGCCGCTTCATCTAAGAGTCCTATTCCCTCTGAAAAGGATTCTCGTGCCTTGGATAGGTGGGGCAAAAAGGTTTATACTTCTGCTACTCTTTCTATTAGAGCTTTAAATTGCCAGTTTCACATGTTCAAGTATCAGCAATGTCTTTTGTCTGTTTTAAAGCAAAGGCTTTCTACCTTTCCTGCATGTGCAGAGGACAAGGAATTACAGGATGTTTTGCATGCAACTGAACAAGTTAGCAAACATAGTTTACATTGTGGTTTTGATGCCTTGGAAGCTTCTTGCAGGGCCACAGCCTCTGGTACTGTTATCAGGAGACATGCCTGGCTTCAGGAACAGAATTTGCCTGAGCAGGTTAAGGCGAAATTGTAGATGCCCCTGTTCAACATGATGTTTTATTTGGATCCAAGGCTGAGGAGGTTATTAAAAAGATGGAGGAAAAAGCAAAATCTATGCAGACTGTCAAAGATTTTTTACAAATTCAGCCTCCTAAATTTTCTAGAAATTGGCCCTCCAAAAATTGGTCCTTTCCCACTTCTGACAGGCCTCAAAGGGGAAGATATAGACGGTCTAGAGGCCGGGCGCAGACACAGGCCTCTTATAGATCCAGACAGTGGACTGCTTCTTCACCTAGAAGGGGAGAAGACAGACCTCAATCACAAAGGAAGCAGACCCAATGACTCCCTCTGTTGGGTTACAGGTCCTTCTTGCCTGGAAGCTCCTCTCGGAGGAAAATTATCTCTTTTTTACCAAAATTGGATGCATATCACCCAGGACAAATGGGTTTTAGATGTGACTTTAAAATGCTACAAATTCCACTTTCATACTCTGCCAAGGTGTTACGGTTGGCCAGACCTGCCAAAACATCAATGGTCAGAGGCCTTAAATCAGGTGGACGCTTTATTGGCCATGAGAGCCATAGAACCTGTTCCACTCCCAGAGCTGGGAAAGGGTTTTTATTCAACACTTTTTCTGGTCCCAAGAAAACAAAACTCTTGGAGACCGATTCTGGACCTCTCAGTATTAAAAACTTTTCTGGAAATTCCAAAATTCAAGATGCTCACACTGCAACTTCTTCCCATGCTCTCCCAGGATGCTTGGATGGTAACACTGGACCTGAAGGAGGCCTACTTATACATTCCCATCAGACAGGAACGCAGAAAATACCTCTGATTCAAGGCAGGCTCGAGACACTTTCAATTCTCTGCACTGCCCTTTGGCTTATCTACTGCGCCCAGAGTCTTTACCAACTGCCTGGCTCCAGTAGTGGCTTATTGCAGACTCCAAGGGATTCAAATTTACCCCATCTGGATGATTGCCTTATCCAGGCGGACAGCAAGGAACTTTTACTTCAACATCTTCAGTTTGTTCAGCGTCTCCTCCTTCTACTGGGATTTTCAGTGAACACAAAAAAGTCACATTTGATCCCATCTCAAGAAATGATCTTTTTGGGAGCTCTTCTAAACACAAGCTTACAAAAGGCCTTCTTGACTCCAGAAAAGCAAGTACAACTGGCAGCAATTTTCAAAACCTTGGCTACTTTGACTCAGCTCACTACAAGGAAATTCCTGCTGGCTTTGGGCTACATGGCTTCTTGCATCCTATTGATTCCAAATGCAAGGCTTCATATGAGAAAACTTCAATGGTACCTAAAGAGTGTATGGTCTCAGCATTACCACAGCCTGGATACAATGATACCTCTGATTCTCTACCTCCAAAAAGAGTTCCTTTGGTGGTCCAGGACTTGTGCTTTAAACGAAGGAAACCCCTTTCGTCTGCCTCAACCTTCTCAGATCATAACCACAGACGCTTCGGATTACGCTTGGGGAGCTCATTTTCTAGGCAACTGCCAGCAGGGCTGTTGGCCAAAGAAACATCTTCACTGGCACATCAACCTGAAGGAAATGTTGACAGTCCAACATGCTCTTCTAGCCTTCCAGAAACTTTTGCAACCAGGACATCTGATTCGTACAGACAATACCACAGTCATGTGGTACATAAACTAGCAGGGGGGCTCCCACTCTTACCCCCTTTGCAGACTAGCCATGAGTCTATGGGACACAGCTCTAAATCTGAATCTGCATCTTCAAGCTCAGTTCATCCCAGGAAAGCAAAATCTCTTAGCAGACAGCCTAAGCAGAAATCTTTTGGATCCCCACGAATGGATGCTGGACCCCAACTTATTCAACAGGATTACAACAGTTTGGGGTTGTCCTCAGATAGATCTGTTTGCATCCCATCTAAATAATCAGTTGCCTCTATTTTGCACCAGGTCCTTCCACAAAACAGCATGGAAAGTGGATGCCCTGTCTTTCAGCTGGAGGAATCTTTCGGGATATGCCTTCCCTCCTCTTCCGCCTCGGGTGCTACTGAAAATAAAACAGGACAGACCCAAGATTATCATTCTTATAGCTCCAAATTGGCCTCTGCAGTTCTGGTATCCAACCTTAAGACACCTGTTCTTGGAACCTCCTTGGATTCTGCCTCTGTCTCCTTCCCTTCTGTCCCAACATCAGGGTCAGATGCTACACTCTCAAATCAAGACTCTTTGCCTGGCAGCCTGGCTCTACAAAGGCCTTTGATTCCTTCTGCTCTTCCCAAACAAGTTTTGGATGTTCTCTTGGAAGCTAGGCGTCCTAGCACTAGAAAATCTTATGCTTCTAAATAGAAAAGATTTTGTATTTGGATGCGGGACCGAGGTTCTGATCCTCTTCTTCCTGATATTTCCTCCATTTTACTTTACCTCTCTGAACTCCTGCTTAAGGGCCTCTCCTCTTCCATCAAAATTCATGCTTCTGCTATTTCGGTTCATTTCAACGCTGATCCCCCCCCATTTTTTCTCATCAGCTGGTGAGACAATTCTTGAGAGGGGTTAAGAATTTAAGACCTCCCAGAACTCTTCCTGTTCCTGCTTGGGATCTTAATTATGTTTTGGAGAAGCTTACCTTACCTCCCTTTGAGCCTGCTGCTGCTTTGGATATCAAGTTCTTATCCTGGAAAACAGCTATTTTATTAGCATTGACTTCTGCAAGAAGGGTGTCAGAGTTGCAAGCTGTCATGGCTGTGGAACCTTACCTTATTTTCCATCAAGACAGGGTGGCCTTGAGGACCAATCCTACATTTATGCCTAAGGTGATTTCTAAAGTGACTTTAAATCAGACTATTCACCTTCCTACTTTCTTTCCAAATCCTCAAAACAAAGGGGAAAGGATTTTACATTCATTGGACGTACACAGACAACTACGATTTTACCTGGACAGAACTAAAGATTTCAGGAAATCTGATCAGTTGCTTATCTCTTATGCCTCCAGTTCTCTAGGCAAGGCTATTTCTAAACAAACTATTTCCAAATGGATTGCTCATGGAATAAGGTTTTGTTACTCTCATTTTGGGAAACAGATTCCAGGCACTGTTAGAAGTCATTCTACTAGAGCAGCTGCCACTTCAGCAGCTTTTTTCAGAGGAGTTCCTACCAAGGACATTTTGGAAGCTGCCACCTGGAGTTCAGTGCATACCTTCTCCTAAGCACTATAATCTCCCTTTGTATTCTAAGTCTAGGGCAGGTTTTGCCTCTGCTGTCTTGCAGGGTCTTCTAGCTGCCCCTTCTGCATAACCTCCACCCTCCTTCACAGCTTTGGGATTCCACCCTACAGTTATGACTGCAACAGTGAAACACGAAGAACATAGTACAGTTGTGTACACCTACCATAAATGTAGATGTTCGAGTGTCTTCACTGTTGCAGTCAGGGTTTCCCTCCCACCATTCCCCTCTTGTTTTTCTGTTTGATCTATCTCCTCTTACTTTGTGGTGTATTTGTGTTTCCTTTGGAACACCTTTTGGATATTTTGGGGAGCTTCTGACATGTGGGGCAAGAAAGGCTGGAGAAGATGGCATCGGCTGTCAGCTATGTACCCCTGCGCTCTGACGTCAGGGTGCTTGCTGAAACAGCCGACGCCAGACCCAGACTTTGGGATTCTGGCCGACCTCGGGCTGCCTGCCGACAGGAACACCCTACAGTTATGACTGCAACAGTGAAGACACTCGAACATCTACATTTATGGTAGGTGTACACAACTGTACTTTCTTCAGCTATTGAGATCCATGGCGGCTACCATCATGCTAGTGCCTTTAGCCAGGCTACACATGCGGATCCTCCAGTGGCTCCTTTCAGTCCAGTGGTCCTTTCAAAAATTCCCTCTCTCTCATCCAATTCTCCTCCCGGAACAATGCAGACAGGATCTCCGTTGGTGGCTATGTTCCTCCAACCTGGACAAGGGGAGGAATCTAGTTCCCTTGTCTCCTGCTGCCACAGTGACCACGGACGCATCCCAGATAGGGTGGGGGGGCATTGTCTGGGCAGAACGGTCCAAGCTACTTGGCAGGATCACGAGGTACACTTACACATCAATGTCCTAGAGATGAGAGCAGTGCTGTTAGCGTTGCAAGCACTCCAGAGGTCTCTTCACCGAGGAATGATTGCAATTCACTTGGACAGCATGTCGGTTGTTTGGTACCTGAACAAGCAAGGAGGAACCAAGTCTTAACCCCTTTGCAGAGAAGCCATGAGAGTGTGGCATTGGGGCAGTGTCTTCCCAATGGTTTCTAGTGGCAACGCACATTCCGGGAAAGTCCAACGTGATAGCAGACAGGCTAAGCAGAGCTATTCTGATGCCTTACAAGTGGTCTCTGAACGACCGATTTGCGACTCTGATCTTCAGCAGGTGGGGTCAGCCTTGGTGCGATCTCTTTGCCAGCCCTCTCAATGCCAAATGCAGCAACTACTTCATCCTGACTCCCCCACAGGGGGAGTCACCCAGGGATGCACTAGTTCACGGTTGGCCTCCCGGTCTGCTCTATGCTTTTCCTCCATGTCCTCTGTTACCTAGAGTGATTCAGAAAGCCATATACTTGGGAAGCAAGATGATTCTAATTGCCCCACACTGGCCCCGCCAAGTCTGGTTCCCCTTTCTTCAGCAGTACACAGTGGATGGTCCTTGAACTCTGGATCCAGTGCCAGACCTATTGACTCACATGTCAGGACAGTCTCACCCCTCCATACAGTCCCTCAGGTTAACAGCCTGGCTGCTCCACTTCCATCATTTGAGTACATTCCCTTTCACCTGAGGTGGTGCATATCCTATCGTCGTCTCACAAGTCCACCACCAGAAGAATTTACTCCAACAAATGGAAGAGATTTTCATTCTGGGCTCAGGCCCAAGGTCTGGACCCTTTCACAGCCCCTATATTGGCGGTCTTAGACTTTTTAGCTATGCTCTTCCAACAGGGCTCTGCTCCCTCGACCATTAAGGTGCTGCTGGCGGCCATTTCTAACTTCCATGTATCCTACGAGCCCGCTCTTATAAACTTGTAAACTTTGTAAGGCCTTTTTGAAAGGAGCCTGGTTACTTCGCCCTCCTGTGTCAGAACCCGTCATGCCATGGGATTTAAACCTGGTGTTGCAAGCCATCACTTCTCCACCCTTTGAGCCGGCTGCTACTTGCGAACTAAAATTCTTATGTTGGAAGATGGCGTTCTTGGTTGCCATTACTTTGGCAAGAAGAGTATCAGAACTTCAAGCGTTGTCCATTAAACCCCTGTATTTGATCTTCCATAAGGACAGGGTATCCTTGAGACTTAACCCGTCTTTCCTTCCTGTGGCGTCTTCCACGTTTAGCCTCCACCAATCCATTGAGTTACCGGTGTTTTTTCCAAACGTCTCCAACAAAGCAGAGTTCAAATTTCATCAGTTGGATGTCTATAGACAACTGAGATTCTATTTACACAGGACGAAACATGTAAGGAAATCGGATCAATTGTTTGTGTCCTTTTCAGAGAGTAGAACGGGTGGCCTTGTTTCCAAGTGCACAATTTCTAAGTGGATTAAGGATTGCATTTCCTTTTACTCACCAGCAGGCAGAAAGTTCGATAGCGTATCATGCCAGGCTTTCCCTGGGCAATATTTGTGCAGCGGCCACCTGGGCTTCTCATCACACCTTTATCTCTCATTACAAGCTGGACGTGATGTCAAAAGGCCGGGCTTCCTTTGATTCCACGGTTCTCAGGAATATTTTCCTATGAGCCTCCCGGGTTAGAGGTGCTAGGGACGCTGTCCCATCAGTAATGAATGTAGGCGAGATAGAACCACATAACATCAGTTAGTTATGTACTCACCATAACGATCGATTATGTGGTCCATCTCGCCTGCATTCTTACGTACCCTCCCACCTTCCACCTTCCCCATTCCTGAAGGATTTGGAGGAAAATTGCTCTGAGACCCTTAAAAATTGGTTATTTGTTCCTTTTTCCTGGTTGACGATATTCCTCTTAGTGGGGTTTGTGTATGTGGAGTGATTGCGATGTATGCAAACAAGATCTGGGGGTTGGGGCGAGGTGCATCCTGGGATACCGGGTTAGCCCAGCCAATTAGAGAATTCGTGCTAGAAAAAAAGCCTATTGTCAGCTCCAAACCCATCAGTAATGAATGTAGGTGAGAGGGACCACATACATCGATCGTTATGGTGAGTACATAATTAACGATTTGGAATGGCCCAGCCAGAGCCCAGACCTAAATCCAATAGAAAATATGTGGGGTGGCCTGAAGAGGGCTGTGCACAAGAGATGCCCTCGCAGTCTGACAGATTTGGAGCGCTTTTGCAAGGCAGAGTGGGAAAATATTGCCAAGTCAAGATGTGCCATGCTGATAAGACTCCTACCCAAGAAGACTGAATGTTGAAATTAAATGAAAAGGTGCATAAACAAAATATTAGTTTAAGGGTGCGCACACTTGTGCAACCAGCTTATATCTTTTTTATTTTTTATATTTTCCCCCCAACCAATTTGTTTGTTTTTCAGTTGAATTGTACAGGTTATAGGTCACATTAAAAGTGGGAAAAGTTTTGAAATGAATTATTGTGGTCTCATTTTTTTATATCACAAAAACAGGTGTGTGTACACTTTTTATATTCACTGTATCTTCTTCTTTCAGCTGCTCCCGTTAGGGGTTGCCATAGCAGATCAACTGTTTCCATTTCTTCCTTTCCTCTGCATCTTGCTCTGTCACACCAACCACCTGCATGTCTTCTCTCACCACATCCATAATCCTTATCTTAGGCCTCCCTCTTTTCCTGTTACCTGGCAGCTTCATCCTTAGCACTCAGCATCCCTCCTCAGCACATGTCCAAACCAACGTATTCGTGCCTCTCTGGCTGTGTCTCCAAACCTTCCAACCTGGACTGAGCCTCTTAATATACGTATTCCTAACCCTGTCCATCCTCGTCACACTCAGTGCAAATCTTAACATCTTCAGCTCTGCCACGTCAAGCTCTGACTCCTGCCTTTTTGTCAATGCCACTGTCTCCAATCCATTTAACATAGCTGGTCTCACTACCCTGTTGTAGACCTTCCCTTTCACTCTCACTGGTAATCGTCTGTCACAAATCACTCCTGACACTCTTCTCCACCCACTCCATCCTGCCTGTACTCTCTTCTTCACCTCTCCCACACTCACTGTTACTCTGAACTGTTGATCCCAAGTAAAACTCATCCACCTTTGCCACCTCTACTCCCTGCATACTCACCATTCCTCTATCCTCCCTCTCATTCACACACACATATTCTGTCTTAGTCCTGCTGACCTTCATTCCTCTTCTTTCTAGAGCATATCTCCACCTCTCCAGGGTCTCCTCCACCTGTTATCTAATCTCATTACAGATCACAATGTCATCTGCAAACATCATAGTCCACGGGGACTCCTGTCTGATCTCGTCTGTCAATCTTTCCATCACCATTGCAAATAAGAAAGGGCTCAGAGCTGAACCTTTATGTAATCCCACCTCCATCATAAATGCATCTGTCACTCCCACAGCAGACCTCACTGCTGTCACACTACCTCGTACATATCCTGTACCACTCTTACATACTTCTCTGACACTCTCGACTTCCTTATACAATACCACAACTCTTCTTTAGGCACCCTGTCATATGCTTTCTCTAAATCCACAAAGACACAATGCAACTCCTTCTGACCTCTGTACTTCTCCAACACTTTGAGCAAATATCGCATCTGTAGTGCTCTTTCCTGGTATGAAACCATACTGCTGATCACTAATCATCACCTCCCTTCTTAACCTAGCTTCTACTACACTTTCCTATAACTTCATGCTGTGACTTATCAGTTTAATCCCTCTGTAGTTACTACAGTTCTGCACATCACCCTTCATCATCATCGTCATCTTTCGGCTGTTCCCGTTGGGCGTCACCGCAGCGCAACACCTGTTTCCATTTCTTCTTGTCCTCTGCATCTTGATCTGTCACGCCAACCACCTGCATGTCCTCTCTCACCACATCCATAAACCTAATTTGAGGCCTTCCTCTTTTCCTGTTACCTGGTAGCTTCATCCTTGGCATCTTTTTCCCAATATACTCAACATCCCTCCTCAGCACATGTCCAAACCAACGTAATCTTGCCTGTCTGTCTTTGTCTCCAAACTTTCCAACCTGAGCTGACCCTCTAGTATACTTATTCCTAATCCTGTCCACCCTCGTCACACCCAGTGCGAATCTTAACATCTTTAACTCTGCCACATCCAGCTCAAACTCCTGTTTTTTTTTGTCAATGCCACGGTCTCCAACCCATATAACATAGCTGGTCTCACTAGCCTCTTGTAGACCTTCCCTTTCACTCTTACAGGTACTCGTCTGTCACAAATGACATCCTGCCTGTACTCTCTTCTTCACCTCTCTTCCACACTCACCGTTACTCTGAACTATTGACCCCAAGTCTGTAAACTCATCCACCTCTACTCCTTGCATCCTCACCATTCCTCTATCCACCCTGTCATTCACACACATATATTGTCTTAGTCCTGCTGACCGTCATTCTTCTTCTCTCTAGAGCATATCTCCATCTCTCCATCTCTCCAGGGTCTCCTCCACCTGTTCCCTACTCGCACTACAGATCACAATGTCATCTGTAAACATCGCAGTCCATGAGGACTCCTGTCTGATTTCGTCTGTCAACCTGTCCATCACCATTGAAAATAAGAAAGGGCTGAGAGCTGATTCTTGATGTAACCTCACCTCCACCTTAAATGCATCCGTCACTCCCACCACAGAACTCACCACTGTCACACTACCCTCGTATGTATCCTGTACCACTCTTACATACTTCTGACACTTGACTTACTCATACAATACCACAATTCCTCTGTAGGCACCCTGTCATATGCTTTCTCTAAGTCCCTTACCCCCTTTTCTTCTGACTAAATAGATGGAGTCA
>NC_056734.1:1009448865-1009460895 GCF_019279795.1 Protopterus annectens | reverse complement strand
ATTTCAAAGGAGAGATTACTATCTACCTGGGTCCCCAGATCTCTTATTACCTCTTCTGTATTAACGGGGCTGCCACCTATGTGGTAATTCGTGGGTGTTTTGTTTTTCCCAAATGGGATGACAATGCAGTTTTTGGCATTTAGCTTGAGGCCATGACTTTGACACCAGGTGTCCGTCTCAGTAAGGCCCTTTTGGAGGATGTCCATGTTAGCCAGTCAGTTATGGCTCACAGTTTGTAGTCATTGGCGAACTTGGTTAGCCATAGTCCTCCTGTGTTTCCCTGTACTTCTGAGAAGTATATGCCGAACGGTAGGGGGCCCAGGACCGAGCCTTGTGGGACACCACTTGTGACTGGTTTAGAGTCGGACCTGGAGCCCTCTATTCTTACCGTGTGAGTTCTGTCTGTAAGCCAATTGGCAACCTGTCTCATGATGTAGGGGTTTATGTTCAAGCTGGTGTTTTTCTGTAATATCTGAGTGGGAAATGGTGTTGAAAGCCTTGATGAGGTCAAGGTAGGCTGTGTGAACCACCTTTCCCTCGTCTATGGCCTTGGTGACTGTCTTGAAGTCACCCAGGTTTAGTAGGCATGATCTGCCCTTATCAAAGCTGAACTGGGTAGGGTCAAGTGTTTGGAGGTTCCCAATGTCTGTTAATGCGTTCCACAATGATGCGCTCCATAGCCTTGCAGACCAGGCTAGTCAGGCTTATAGTTACCAGGGTCAGTCTTGGCCCCTCCTTTGTGGAGAGGAAAAACTGTTGCTGTGTGCCATTCTATGGGCATGTAGCCTGTGGAGAGGCTGAGGTTGAACAGCGTGTTTAGGTGGGGGGGGGTTAGTTCGTTCTGTAGTTCATGCAAGACGCAGCCTGGGACACCATCTGGTCCCATTGATGCTGTGTTTTTGGCTTTTGAAAGGGCTGTTTTCACCTGTGCGTCTGCGATTTTTGGGACATTACACTTTTCCGGTATTGTTGTGGGCCCTTTTGGAGGTGGGGGGGGGGGTGAAGTCTGCACTGAATCTATCTGCCAGGATGTTGGCAATATCAGTAGGTTCAGTATATTTTGTGCTATTTTGCACTAGTTCAGTGCATATCTGTGAGTTGCCACTTAGATTGTTAACATAGCTAAAGAGGGCTTTGTGGTTATCTTTTGAATCCTTGGCTACTTTTCTTTCAAAGTTAGCCTCGGATGATTTCATGAGGGACCTCAGTTTCTTACTGATACTGATCAGGGATGTCTTTCCTTCTTGGGATTTGCTTTTTTTCTGAACTAGTTTCCTCCTTCCATTGTATAGCCTGTTTACTGCAGGGGTCCACCAAACTGGTTTCCTTCTCTTAGAGGAGTGAGTCTTGGTTTTGCTAGGGATGGCATGATCCATGCATCCTTGTAGGTGCTCACAGAGTGCATTTGTAAAGGTTTCTGCATATTGGGAAGCATTATCCTTTAGCATGGGGGCTGTGAAACTTACCACCTCTGTCTTAAGTAAGGTGAAGTTTGCTTTAGAAATTTTTTTTTACTGTGGTTTCCTTAGTTGGGGGTGGTGGTGGGGTGTGGACATCCAGAGTGATTAGTTTATGGTCTGATCTAACCAGTGACAGGTTGTCCTCCGGTGAGGAGCACCTGTCGCCCATGCTGGTGATGACCAGGTCCAATATGTTTTCAGCTCTGGTAGGGGAGTTTACCAGCTGATCCAGGGTATTTGAGTTGATGAATTCCAGGAAGCGCTGGGCTTGGGAATTTGTACTCTAGTAGTTTTCCCAGTGAATGGAAGGGTAATTGAAATCGCCCGATATCAGGGTGTTTGGCAGGACCTTCATGTTTTCCAGTGTCTCCAGAAAGGTGGAGTGGTGGTCCTGGGTCATGGAGGGTGATCTGTAGCAGGCCACAATTTGCATTGCAGATTTGCCCGATGTTAGTTGCACATGGATGATCTCAGAGGTATCATGCAGCACCACTAACCTGGAGGTGTAGGTATCCTTGATGAATATGGATACACCCCCTCCTTTTGTGTTTCGGTCCATGTTCTGTGGCTGAAACGTGTGGTATGAGTTGTAGCCTGGTAGTGCTGGTGTGCTCTCTGGAGCATTGAACCAGGTTTCAGTTACTGCACAGATGCCGACATTCTCCATACTGAGGAGTGCTTTGAGCACGTGCATTTTGAGATTTAAATTCCTGGTGCTGAGTAGTATAACCCTCAGTTTTTTGTTAATTGTGCTGTTTACAGAGGTGGGATTGACATTTGAGCCTTGCCTAAAAAAGGCACTATGGGGGCAGCAAGAGCCTTGGCCAGTATTCGAAAGCCTAGGGGTGACAGGTGCAAGCCGTCTCTTGCAAAGCAACACGGTTTGTCGAGCATGTCATCCCAGACTGACAGACACTGGATCCCCTTTGAATGACACCAGAAGCTTAGCCAGTTGTTGAACCTGATAATTTTTTCTTTATACTGAGGTATCATTCTTGGTGAGGGCAGGATGCTACTCAGGGTTAGGGTCATACCAGCCTGGGCTACATGATCAGAGAGCTCTTCCATGTCTCTTTTCATGTAGTCCAGGGAGGTACATCTCAAGTCATTCACACCAACATGAACAATGACAGAGTCATATTTGTACTTGTTCTGGAGTGACCTTAGTGCTTGTGTTATGTGGCAGATTCTGGCTTCTGACAGGCAGCTAACAGTAACCTTCTGCTTGTCCAGCCTAGTGAGAGGGACATCAGTGTGCCTGACTATAGAGTCACCTATTACTAGTGTGTTAGGTATGTTATTTCACCTTAAGGGCTGTGATTGTGCGGCACACTGATTTTGCATTTTATGTGTTGTCTGGTTTGTGATGGGAAGTGCAGGTTGTTTGAGTGTCTGCATTGGAGGTCTCTGATGCTTTTGCAGGTTTTTATTTAGATCCTCCAGGTATGATTTTGTGTATTTATGTGTATTTTTTACCAGTGCTGTTTTAGTAGGTCTGTGTGCAAGTGTTAACCTTCTCCTCTTGACTGTCTGTTCCAGTCTTGGGTGGAGACAGCTTAGCTTCCAGTTTGGCTGTATAACTGCATCTCTCGCATATGTTAGTGATTTGTGGTAGGAGGAGAGGGTTGTTTGTGTACATGAGGCAGTTGTAACATTGCCTCAGGATACCCAGATTCACCAGCTGGACTGGAGAGTGTACCTGAAATTGCCCTTTGGTCATGCCTGAATAGTAGGGTGAGCTGCTTAGTCGCTTGGTTGGTGAGGGGTGAATAAAGAGTCTTGCCCTGCTGCGCAATCAGTGTCAGGGTATATTAGTGCTTGCTATTAGGTCTGAGCAAGTGCTGGGCTGTAAGATGCTTTCTGAGTGCTTAGGTTGAGAGTTAGACTAGTTTCAAGGGAAAAACTGAAGAGGAGACTTAGTGGAGCTGAGAATAATTTAACTGTAGTTAACCGGCACTGCCTGGTGCGCAAAACCGTGCAAACATGGTTTTTATAGTAGGGAAATGAAAGAGATAGAAATTAGCCCAAATGGCCAATAAACTACTAACTTCTGGGCTGAAACCACTCCTCCAGGGACAGATAGGTTGCTCAAAGCTCCCCTCTCTCACAGGTGAACAGAGAAACTTCCTTCTATCCAAGTAAGGTATGAGCAACTCAGAAACTAATATCACAGCCCTGAATTCAGCACTAGCCTGAAAACTGGACTATACTAGCTTAGAAAGGCAGGAAACAAGGATTTTTTTGTTTGTTTTTTTTTTTTGAAAAGATAAGGCAAAAACAGTAAAAAAAATATACCCAAAGCAGTTCTAAATGACTACAAACTATCAGAAAAGGCTATCACACTTTAGTGTATAGCCTACAACAGTTAAACAAATTAAACAAAAAACAACTTTTTAAAAGTGCAGGCAGTCTAAGTACATTATGTGAAAAAAATAAGCTTTTAAATCACAATAAATGCTGGAAAATCTGCATTTAGGCGGAAAACAGTTAAGTACAGCAAGAAAGTACATAAACCTGATACTTAATCACTCCAAAGTCTCCCTCCCAAGCTAGAAGGCTTGTATCAGTTTAAAGCTTTCTAGTGCTACCACTAGGTTAGTTACAGGAAAGATGGGAAACAAGCGCAGATGTGGTCTTTTAAACCAGAAAGTTGAAAGAGACGGACAAACTGTCCAAAAGCGATAGGGTATCCTTACGAACCAGTCCATCTTTTCTACCAAGGTGGTGTCAGGCTCCAACAGTAATGAATCTATTAACCTTCCATTCTTCCTACAGTTCTCCAGCAAAAATCAAAACATTTTACACTGCTTAGATGTTCACAGACAATTATATCTCTATCTACATATAATTGACGAATTCAAGAAATCAGATCAATTATTCATTTGGTCCTTTTCCCCAAAAGAATGTAGCTATGTCTTAGAGAACAGGCTAGAGGACAAGATGAAAAGGGTCATATCTCCCCCTGTATGCAGTCCTTTCCTCCAGTACAATCTAGCATTTTCACATAGAGTAGACTAGATTCCCTTGGCTGAAAGGACCTGGTCCTTCAGCCGTGGCAATCCGAGTGTAAGGGACCTGAAATTATCCTGAACCACAAGACTGTAGTGTAGGTCTTTTGTAAAATACAATGGTTCATTGCTGCCTGTGTACACTAGAGGTGAAAGAGTGTATTCCATTAAAATTGGTAATTTTCCCCACTAGAGTGTAAGCATATGGAAGGAAACAGCCTAGAGGAGTCAATAAAAAGGGTTCTATTTGCCACTGTACAGTAAAGTGGCCAAAATGTATTGCCAGAAAAGACGGTACTTTCCTCCACTAGAATTTAGCATTTTCAGATACAGCCGGTTATATTCCCTTGGGTGAAAGGCCCAGGATCCAGCATCCCTTGCAATCTGTTCTGAAGGGGCCTGAAATTATGCTCAGCCAAAGAAATGTAAGTCATGTATTCCCAAAAAGAATGGTAGTTCCTGCAACTGTACACCAGAGGAGATAGAATGCATTCCCAGAAAAATGGTCCCTTTCTCCACTAGAATCTAGCATTTTCACATAGAGGAGCATAGATTCAGTTGGCTGAAGGGCCCTGGGTCCTTCAGCCATGGCAATCTGTGCTGAAGGGGCAGAAATTACTCTCAGCCAGAAGAATGTAGTACGGCTCTTTCCTAAAAAAGTGGTCATTCCTACCTTTGTACACCAGAAGTGACAGAATCTAGTAGAATTTATCCATGTTACACAACAGACTGGAGGACTGAATAAAAAGTGTCATTCCTGCCACTGTACACTAAAGGGGTTAGAAGCTATTCTCAGAAAGACAGTCCTTTCCTCTACTAGAATTTAGCATTTTCAGATGCAGCAGGTTATATTCCCCTGGCTGAAAGGACCAGGATCCATCATCCCTGGGAATCTGTTCTGAAGGGGCCTGAAATTATGCTCAGCCAAAGAAATGAAAGTCATGTATTCCCAAAAAGAAGATAGAATCTATTCCCAGAAAAATGGTCCCTTTCTCCACTAGAATACAGCATTTTCACATAGAGCAGACTAGATTCCATTGGCTGAAGGGCCCTGGGTCCTTCAGCCATTGCAATCTGTGCTGAAAGGGCAGAAATTCCGCTCAGGCAGAAGAATGTAATGCAGCTCTTTCCTATAAAAAAAAAGTGGTCGTTCCTGCCTTTGTACACCAGAAGTGACAGAATCTATCCCCACGAAAAAGGTCCTTTTCCCCACTAGAATTTAGCCATGTTACACAACAGGCTGGAGGACTCAATAAAAAGTGTCATTCCTGCCAGTGTACACTAAAGGAGTTAGAACCTATTCTCAGAAAGACAGTCCTTTCCTCCACTAGAATTTAGCATTTTCAGATGCAGCAGGTTATATTCCCCTGGCTGAAAGGACCAGGGTCCATCATCCCTGGGAATTTATTCTGAAGGGGCCTGAAATTATGCTCAGCCAAAGAAATGTAAGTCATGTATTCCCAAAAAGAATTATAGTTCTTGCCACTGCACACCAGAGGAGATGGAATGTATTCCCAGAAAAATGGTCCCTTCCTCCACTAGAATCTAGCATTTTCACATAGAGGAGGGAAGATTCTGTTGGCTGAAGGGCATGCCAATCTGTGCTGAAGGGACAGAAATTACGCTCAACCAGAAGAATGTAGTACAGCTCTTTCCTTAAAAAAAGTGGTCATTCCTGCCTTTGTACACCAGAAGTGGTAGAATCTATCCCTACAGAAAAGGTCCTTTTCCCCACTAGAATTTAGCCATGTTACACATAGGCTGGAGGACTCAAACAGTGTCATTCCTGCCAGTGTACACTAAAGGGGTTAGAAGCTATTCCCAGAAAGACGATCCTTTTCTCTGCTAGAATTTAGCATTTTTAGATACAGCAGGTTATATTCCCCTAGCTGAAAGGACCAGGATCCATTATCTCTGGCAGTCTATTCTAAAGGGGCCTGAAATCATGTATTTCGAAAAAGAATGGTCATTCCTACCAGTGTACACCAGAGTAGATTGAATTTATTTACAGAACGATGGCCCTTTCCTCCACTAGAATCTAGCATTTTCACATAGAGCAGGCTAGATTGCATTGACTGAAAGGACCTGGGTGCTTAACCCATTGCAATTTGTGTTGAAGGGGATAGAAACTACGATCAACTAGAAGAATGTAGTGGTGCTCTTTTTGAAAAAAATTTTCATTCCTGCCACTGTACACCAAAAGGGATAGAATTTATTCCCAGAAAGAAGGTCCTTTGGTCCACTAGAATCTAGCATTTTCAAATAGAGTAGGCTAGATTCCGTTAGCTGAAAGGATCTGGGTCTTTCAGGTATGGCAATCTGTGCTGAAGGGGCCAGAAATTATGATCAACCAAAATAATGTAGTGCTTCTCTTTCCTAACAACAAAATAATTCATTCCTGTCTCTGTACACCATAAGTGACAGAATCTATTCCAATAAAAATGTCCATTTCTCCTGTACAAATTATCCATGTTATAATTAACAGACTGGAGGACTCTGCTGTACGTGAGAGGTCATTCCTGCCTTTATACACAAAGAACAGGGTAGATACCCTTCGTAAAATTACCGAGTCCATTCAGCCAAAGAAATCTGTACTGAAGGGTCCTAATACTGTTCTTCCAAAAGCCTTCTATGTATTCTGAGAGAGACTCCTTTTTCTCACAGTAATTCACGTTCTTTTACAAACCAGGTTATTCCCTGTCTCTGCTTTGTGTTAACTGCAGGATTTTTTTTTTACATAAAATGTTAACTTCAGTCACTCAGGTGAACAGAAGTAATTCTGTAAAGTACAAGCCAGAATCTTTTTTCCTGAATTGGTCTTTTACACAATATAATGTATTCTTCTTTACATGAAAATTAGGTTAGGAATTATTCCTGTAAACTGTAACATATTTATAAAGAAGTTAAAATATGTTTAAATCATTTTCCCTCTACAATCCACTGTATTAAAAAAGCTTGATTCCGTGCTCTGAAAGGACCCTGTCAATCATACATCAGACTACTTCATGTTTATTAATAACTAGGTCTTTTCAGCCAAAGTAATCTAGTCTGTATTATGTGAGAAGGCTAAATTATGTTACTGCAAAGAATGTCCTCTTCCCCACTAGAATTTAGCCTTCTTATATGGGAATCTAGCCTACTCACATCAACGGGGCTAGAATCTATTGGTGGAAAGATGGTCCTTTTTCCCTACTAGAATCTAGCCACCTCACTATGAGCAGGCTAGATTACCTCGGCTGAAAAGACTAGGTCCCTTCAGCCGAGAGAATCTAGGTACAACTATAAAAATCAATTCAACATACTTCTAACAAGACCAGATTCATCGCGAGAGCCGTGGTTTTGATAGGCTACGGAATGTTATGCGATTGGCTGAGTGCAGAACCAGCTGTTTTGATAGTTCGGTGCACTTTTGAGAAGACTACATAAGCGACAGTCCAGAAAAAAAAAAAAAAAACAACACTTACCAGTGTCGGGTTATTTGGGTGCATAAAGTTTTGTGTCAAAGTGTCTCAAAACACGGACATTTGGAAGAGTGAGAATAAAAAGCAATTTGAAAACTGGATAAGGAAACGTTCATCCTGACTTATATTTTCCATGTGCAGATTGAAGAGACATCCAGCTGTGGGCGAAACGGAGATTCTTACAAACCCAATGCTAATTTTTGCTTGCTTCAAAGGATAAAAGGATCTTCAGGCAAAGCACTGGACTTGGTAATTGGTGTACAAAATGGATATTATGGATTGTAGTGAGCCTTTGTTGAAATGGGACCTAAAGCTGAGCGAGTTGTGTGAAACTGTGGATTCTGACAACCTGTTGTGTAATACGGTAAGAGTCTTTCTGTGTATATTAGTATGTGAAACAGCAAGCGAGCTTTTTTCATTTCAGTCATTTTCACGGGGTGCTATGAAGTTGCGTGCAGTTTAGGTACTAATTTTGGACTTTAGTTTCCTTTGTTGATTTAATAAGACACTTCAAAAAACGCGAGTCTCCACACGTGAAACACTCAACAGAGTCTTTCCAAATACAAAACAAATAAGGAAATGTAGAACATGATGTCGTTTACGTTTTCGTATTGGAATAATCCGTACATTTAGTATTATTTACTATAGACCTTTGCGTGTGCATAGTTTGGAGTTAACTGTATGAACACCTATGAATGCAGAACAGATGTTTTTTATGTGGGAATTGTGGTACAGTTCAGAGGTTTGTGTAAATTGCAGCACACTGAGTGAGAGCTTCAGATTTTTTTCAACTGTTTGTACGTTGGAGAAACGTTCCTATGTTCCGCCCTGATTTAGCCCCCTGCACAGGGAGTCCCTGTTTTTATTATTAATGTATCCCTTTACGCAATCTTTTGAATCACGTGTGGTGTTTGAAGCTCCTTAGTACACAGAAAACATCACTACATGACCAGCAATGATTTTAAAAAAGAAGCTCTGGATCTTTCATTTCTTCTTTTTTAACCAAAATATTTTTGTGTTAGTACTTTGCAAAACAGACTATCGATTTTACACTGCCTCTTTGATAATGCTTTTATATTTTAAATGCGTTTCTGAGTAGTGTCTCACATTGCTGTTAGAGGTGGGAAGAGTTATACGCTATTCGATATTCACATTTTTATACCAATTAGATTTCCAGCATTTTAGATAGAAACAAAGCATCAAGTAGCCCTTTCATCTGAGAGATTTTCACAGGTTTTTTGTTAACTAAATGTGTTTCTGTGATGATTTTATAACCACATAAATCTGTTTTTAACATCAGCCCAGATGGTAGCAGAGTTGTTAAAATACTTGTATTTGCAAGGTTTTGGAATTTTTTCATAAGTCTGAGGTGTTAGCTTCTTTCTCTTGACTTATTATGAAGATAACAGTATTTCATAGGATCATGGGAAGTTCTTAGGCTATTGGCCCGGAGGCCCTTATAAACCTAGCCAAGAGTGTTTAGCCCATGCATAGACAAATCAGCACCCAATGCCCCTGTCCAGCAGGGACACAGGTGGAATCCCAGGGATGTCATTTCTATTTCCCATCCAATTATCCAGGTTGCACTTAGAGGTACTCTGCTTGATGTGGAGAGGGAGTCTATTCTATAGATGGGGGTGTCTGTGGGACACAAATCTGTCCCGCCAACAAGTCCTGTTGATGTCTTGTTAATATTTTGATTTTTGATGCAAGTGTATCTTATTGTACAAACTGAATCAAAGTCGATTATTTGGCATACTAATGGTGAGCTACTGTATTAAACTGCAGTGCTCGTTGATACCAGCATTTGAGTCCGTAAGCATAATTAGTTTCTCTTTTTAAATGCACTGAATGTTGCTTGATAAGTTTTCAGCAATGTTCTTTTTGTACCATCAAAACTTAATGGGAATTGTTATATGCTTATTTTTAAAATTGTAAGCCAGAGTTGTATGTAGCCGCTGCTGATCATAAATAACTGTGTTCAGGACCGGTGTTAGCATTTTGGTGACCCCCAGCAAGTGTCAAGTTAGGGGCTCCTATGCTCTTTCAATCTAAGTATCACCCTGTCACTGCCACCCCACCTAAATCAACCTTGTAGTTCATGCTGTAAACTTTTAGCAGTAGTACACAAAGAATAAAGTGTAGCTTCAATTCTCTTATGACAGGCCTGTGTACTACACTAGGTTGGCCTATCTCACAAAGGGACATTCACAGTTAATGGCATTTAGTTGCAACAGTTTTACACTAGAATAACTCTGTGTACAGGGCTGGACCTAGTTAAAATTTTACCCTAGGCACTGACTAATGTTTCATCATGCCTCCACACACACATCCTCCAATGCCTCTCCCCCTATCTTGAGCACCACATAGCATGCACATTATTTATTTTACATTTGTTTACCGGGGAGGTCTGACTGGTCAGAGCTGTCCATTTTCAGTGGAGGCCCGGGGAGAAAAACTCCAGAACGGTTGCTAATATACTATACATAAGACCTTTGCTTGAGCATTGTGGTTTACACATTCACTGATAAGAATATAGCAGATAATATATGATTGCATAAGATATTTACATAAGCATAGAGATTTAGGCATACAAGTATAGCTGGTAGTAACCTATGATTGTTCATACAGTATGTTTAGTAGAGTTAATCTTGAAGATGTACTGAAGATGAGACGAGACAAGAAAAGAAAACTAAAAAAGGAAGAGAATATAGACAATTTCATATGAGGTGCATTGACATGTTAAGGGAAAACTTTTCTACTTAGTCTATAGGAAAGTTAATGGTTATAGATGGGACAGAGGGGAGTAGGCGGCAGTGAGTTGGTAAGTAACATGATAATACATAATGGATCTCTAGGAGTTTTTAAAAAAGGAGGTTGGATAGTGGGTAGGGGAAAAGAGTTAGAATGCCAGCCAGGTGCTTGGCAGTTGCATGTCCAGCAGTTGTTTAGGTGGGAAATGAGCTGTTTTTTGAAGACTGGTTTGTTAGGTTTTAACCTAATTTGTAGTGGTAGGGAGTTCCAAGTCTTGACAATGTTGCTAGAATAGAGAGTCACCAGAGCTGTAGTAGCTTTTGGAGATGGTGATTAGTACCTCGTTAGTGGCTCTGTTTGCGGTTATTGGAGTGGAGGGTTATCCGATCTTGTAAGGCTAGAGTTTTGTCATGTTGGTACAGTATTTGATGAACTAGAAGAAGTTGGTTTAGAGCCAAGGTGTTGGGGAGTTCCAGCCAGGAAAGCTATTTAGGGCCTGACAGTGGTGGGTGCGGTAGGAGGAGTTTCTGGCGAATTTTGCTATTTTGTTGTAGCATACTGATAGCCTGTTTAAATTAATTAGGACAGGAGAAGCATACAGTAAGGTAGAGAGAAGATGGGTATGAGCTAGGGTAACTTTACTGTTGCTGGTTAGGAAGTTTTTACATCTATAAAGAGTATCTATTTTTTTGTTGATTTTGGTTATTGTATGAGGTGTTTATCAAATTTCATGTTATTGTCAATAATGATCCCTAGTAATTTGGTTTGTGTGGGGAGATAGGGGTATTATCTGAAGCAGAAATAGAGAAGGGGGAGTAGGTGCTGCTGCTTTGGAAGGATGAAAGAGCATAAGTTGTGTCTTTTTAGGACTTTGTATTGGCTGGGAGTTTGTAGGCCAGGTTTCGATGGATGTAAAGGCTTCTTGGGTCTTGATTTGAAGTTTTTGGAGGATGGCAGGTTAAGGTGGAGTCTTCAGTGTATTGGACCAGGTTTGCCAAAGGAACGGATTTGTGAAGATTATTTATAAATATAGTGAAAAGTAGGGGTCCTAGGACTGATATTTGGGGTACTTATAGTTTTACAGGATGTAGGAGAGAAGGGAGTTTTTCCACTGAACAGCTTGTTGACGTTGGGAGAGAGAGTCTTGAAACCATAATACAGTGGGGGTAGTTAGTTTTAATTCTGAGAGTGATGTTAGTTTTGTATGGGAGACTGTATCAAACTCTTGAAAAGTAAAGGAAAACTGCAGACACTAGTTGGCCGTTGTTGTTTTACTAGGTTACTAAAATTGATTAGTGCAGTGGTAGTGCTGTGGTTGGGGCGGAATCCGTGCTGAGTTTTGGCAAG
>NC_056734.1:1009394968-1009440865 GCF_019279795.1 Protopterus annectens | reverse complement strand
TCACTGCTAAGGCTTTAAAAACCCTACTATACAGAGGCACAGTCAACTAATCTAAGAAGGGTGGCGAAAGCCAAACACACTCTGGCTAGGCTTGTAAATGCCCTAGGGCAGATAGCCTAATCAACCTATGAACCTATGAACCTATTTACCAGCCACAAGGAGACACTCATAAAAACTGGGGATTTTTGTAACACTGGCTCCCTCCACAGCTTTGTCTCTAAGCTGGACACACAGTGCTGCCAACCTCAGGGACCATGGTGGTTCACCCCGAGCACCTCCTTAAACCCATTTTAAGTAGTAATGATCAACTTAGTTTAGCAACAGAGGAAGAACTTTCCCTTTCTCCTATGCAAGATAGAAATGAGAGTAATGTGACACATGATACTGTCAAAAAACAGACCGACTATACAAAAGCTTTAGTTATTACTTTTAGTGTGGATCGTAAGTTCTTATTTTCCATATTCCAGAAAAAATATGACCCTTATGTTAGACAACATGTAGGCGACAAACCACTCATATATAAAAAAAGGCTTCAGATTTAAAGATTGGTTAAAGATAGGACATGCTATTGCCTATAATAATAAATGTGGAATGTTTAAATGTGGTGCATGTACATGGTGTAATAAAATAAGAGAAACAGATAATGTCTCTATAAGAAATTTTAAGTATGAGTTAAAAGGAAAGTACAATTGTAACTCTAAAGCAGTGGTCTTCCTGGCACACTGCAGTTCATGCATCACATTTTATATAAGAAAAACAGAGAGAAAGATTAGCCAAAGAATTTATGAGCATGACTATGCCATAAGAAAATTCAACATAAATAATGCCTTATCTAAACATATTATGGAATTTCCAAGCCATAAGTTTTACTTTATTATTATTGACTATGTACTTATAAATGACAAACAACCATGGGGACTGCAATTAGAATTAAAGGAATTAAAATGGCAGCTGCAGCTGCAAGCAGACTTATGGCCAGGTATAAATGAACGTAC
This sequence comes from Protopterus annectens, assembly GCF_019279795.1. NCBI lineage: Eukaryota > Metazoa > Chordata > Ceratodontiformes > Protopteridae > Protopterus > Protopterus annectens. The sequence goes on along the minus strand of NC_056734.1, from coordinate 1,009,439,870 downwards.
CTCAATTTCTGCACTGTTAAAATTAAAGGCTTTAGAAAGAAAGAAATTATAAAGCTCGAATTGCAAGTTTTTTTAGTATAATTATATGAATAAATATTTATAGATTTTAATACAAGGAATTTTAGGAAATATGTACTTATGTGTTGTATATATATTTATAATTCAACTTTATTATGTCTTATGTTCTTATAAATAGTGACAAATATTCTATTGAAAATGTTTTAAGGAAGTATCACTTTAAATAATTGTCTTAACCACTTTAAATAATTGTCGTAGCCAGTGAAATGTTTTTAGATCTTATTTAAAGGAACTGATAAACTGAATGTGTTGTCTGAAGAAGTTTAATATTGGATTAAATGAAAGCGCTAACCATTTTTGGTTCGCATGAGTGTTTTTACAGCTTGATGCATTGATTTGTATGCATTTATTTAACTGCTGACAGTCCGGTCTACAGCCTTTGTTGTTTTCATCAGTTTGTTGTTGATGTTATAGCTTTCATAAATTCAAAGTCCCTCACACTGTTTTCATTTTATTGGAGGGTTGGGGGTCTGAGCATTGATATAGCTACGGTACATAACCACCTAGTCAGTTGAGCAGGAATTTGTGTGTTGGTGGATTACCTAGATCAGCAGCTGTGGTTCCTTGGATTAGCATTGGTGTGGGCCCATCCTGGTGTATAAGCCCTGATGAAAAGTGGTTATGGAACTCCCAAGGAGCAATACTCTCTATCTGCAGTCAGGCCTTGTCAGGAGGGTATTGGAAGTGTGAAGGTCCAGGTGTTGGATGTTTCCAGAGAAGGCAACAGTAGCCAGCAGATGGGACTGGACTGGTGTGTGAGAGGATGGTGGTGCTGGCCAGAATCTTGGAAGTGCAGCTGCCCTGTGAGAGCTTCAGAGTATCTCCTGTTGCTTGCCCTGGAGTCTTACTGTTTCACATGTTTACTGCCTGGGCAGTTTTCAAGTCCTGAGGGGAGCCAGGGTTGTGGAAGTCTCAAAGGGATAAGGGTGTTTACCTGCAGCTGTGAATAGACTGTCAGTGCTGGTCAAGGAGATCAAGTTGTTGGGTATTGCAAATTATGTAGTGGACGCAATGGACAGGGCCAGAGTGGTGCTTCCACACAGAAAGAGAAAGATGATGGGGGTCTGATGTCTCAAAATGCTACTGGCATGGGAAACTTGAGTTCCTCTCTTGATGTTTGGGTTTATGTTCAAGTCTGGCTGTCCAAGTACATACATATTGGCCAGGACCCATGAGGAGGAGTTTCTGTCTGGATGCTGGGGTGGCTTGGGTTGAGAAGATGTAGTCCATGTGGTTGTTGATGAGGGGGGTGTGTGTGTGTGTGTGTGTGTGTGTGTGTGTGTGTGTGTGTGTGTGTGTGTGTGTGTGTGTGTGTGTGTGTGTGTGTGTGTGTGTGTGTGTGTGTGTGTGTGTGTGTGTGTGTGTGTGTGTGTGTGTGTCTTCAGCCCTTGAGACATGGTTATGGAAGCCCCCAGAGGAAACACTGTCTGTGGCCAGGAAAGGAGCATTGTGGCCAGTCCTAAACAGCAGGGTGTTGGAGATGGTGGAGGCCTAGCTCCTGAAAGATTCCAGGAATTGGAGTGGCAGTCATCTACCAGGACTAGAGTGTTTTTTAACAATAAACATCTTTATTATGTTTATCACGTATGATATAGGCAAACTTACATTTACATAAATGAAAAATAAACATTGACACCACTTTAGTTGCAAACATTATACATCACAGACACCATTGAAACAACTGTAGTTGCAAACATTATACATCACATATAATCTATCCACTCATTGTCAGTTAATCCTTATATGTCACATTCAAATCCTGCCTTCTTTTAAACCTTGTTACCTCTCTGCGTATATTGTTCCCACAATTCCCATTTTTTCCTATGTAGTTTGCTTCTTTCCTTTTCTAAAGATCCCAATTCCAGTTGTTTTATGTCTATTACAATATTCAGTACTTCTAGTAAAGTTGCTTTAGATTTTGATTTCCATTTTCTAGTAATTGCTTTTTTTGCTCCCCCACCCCACCCCCATGGACGACCATGGTGGTGCAGCGGTTAGCGTTGCCGCCTCACAGCAAGAGGTTCTCCGGTTCGATTCTCGGCTGGGGTGCCTTCTGTGCGGAGTCTGCATGTCCTCTCTGTGGTCGCATGGGCTTCCTCCAGGTGCTCCGGTTTCCTCCCAAGGACATGCTGTAGGTGGATTAGACACTCTAAATTGGCCGTAGGCATGAGTGCATGCTGTGTGCCTTCTGTGGAAGGTTGGGCGCTGGGCTGGCAACTTGACACTGTAAAACTCCACTGCCAATCATGAGCGGACAGGTGATCCGCTGTGGCAATCCCTAACCGGGAAAAGCCAGAAGAAGAGGTAATTGCTTTTTTTGGCAGCCACCACAATTAGACTTGGCAGGGCTTTACTATGCCCAGGTAATTCTGATTCTGTGTCACAGCTAAAAAAAATCTTCTCCTCAGTCAGTTCAATCCCCTCATCCAGCATCTATAACAGTGTGGTCCACAGGGAGTCCTTAAAGTCTGCCAACTCACCACACTCCCAAAAACATGTTCCCAACCACCTCTTTCTTCCACATCACACCTCCAATATTTGCTATCCACCTGAGTAAAAATTCTTTGGAGTCTACTTGGAGTATAAAAATACCCACGTAAAGACTTCCAGGCAAAGATCGTAAATCTTATAGACTTTGGTGCATATTTGGGAGATATACATATAACCCCATTGTCTCTTTGTAAATTGCTTATCCAGTGTCTCTTCTCAATCCATTCTAAGCTCCTTTGATTGACTGTTGTAGTTATTACGCAATATTTTATATGCTCTACTAATTATTATTTTTTTTCTTGGCAGCTTCTGCTCTAGATTCTATTAAAAACTCTACCAGTACTGGTCTTTCATTTAGGTCCCCCCTATTTCTTTCTCTTTGCCTATGCTCTGATAGCAATACTTGATAGGGAAGACGGTCTCTAACCTGCAGTCCAAATAAATTCTTGGTATCTTCCCATTGTAGTACATTTCCCTTTGTTATTTGCTCCCAATACCTTGGCTCTTGTGCCAGTTTTCTGCACTAAATTTCAGCCCCCTTATGCCTATTATCTGTACCCCTAACTTCTGTCATCCCTATCAGCAGAATCTCTTTTCTGCATTCCTGTGCTGGTTCACTTCTTAAAATATTCCCTGCTACTTTTATGAATATAATATTCTGTATGATTTCTGTCATTCTCCTTAAGAGTCAGTATCCAAAATCCTAGTCTCTCCTTATTTCTTGAGCTCCCCCCGTATCATCAGCATCCCTTTCCACTTGAGTTATAGTTTTCTGCTTGTGCCACGTATAACAGCCTTAACTGTGTTATTATTATCCTATAATATCCTACACATTGGGACTGACTTCTCAGTATTTTGGGGTTTCAGCAGTGGAATGGAGTTATGGCAAATAAGCCTAAAGAGATTTTTGAGCAGGAAACTGGTTGACAGGTGAGGATGAAGTAATGGTTCATGTTATTGCTACTACTGCTGGTGATATTAGGAATGACATGAAAAAAAGAGGTCATTGTTCCCCTCTACTCATCACTCATTAGACCCATTATAGAGTACAACACCCATTTTGGTATGTACCTCACAAGACATCTACAACAACTGGAAAGGTCGCAGAAATACCTCACAAAGAGGATTACTGGCCTCAGACAGATGCCCTACGCAGACCGTCTCAAAAAACTCCAGCTTTATTCTGTCGCATATCGCCTACTCAGAGGCGATCTCTGCGTAAAATACAAAGCTATGTCAAACCCGGAGCTTTTGGACATGCTCCACTTAAAGAAATCCCAATCCCTCCGAGCTACATGCTCTAGGGACCTAAACCTTGTCACCACAATAAACAGAACATGCCGGAGGGATAGATTCCTGTCCCAGAGACTTCCCATACTCTGGAATAAACTACCTATCTATATCAAACAAAGCTCCTCATTAGCACTCTTCAAGAAAAATCTTGATGATTGGATGGGAAATAGGAAATTCACCCCGGGGATCACCTCTGTGGCTCTGCTCGACAGTGGCACAGGAAAATAATTTTCTTGGGTGGCAAAAGCCAGGGTACCTTTTTGGCTGGGCTTGTATAGTCCCCAGGGCCAATAGCCTAGTACCTACCTATGAACCTATGAGGAGGATGACAAAGGTCACACAGGAGGGCAACACAAAGGTTCATCTTCTGAACTCTTGCAGTATGGTGAATTGAAGTAATGAACAGTGATACTAGTATAAAGAATGTGTAGGTTTGGATGGGGAGGGAGTAAAGCAAAATGTGACAAGCTATTTATAGCAGAAGTGGGTGTAGACATTATAAAGAGAACAGTTTGTGATTGGATAGAAAGTAAGGTATGGGATAGGAGGGTGAGTAGTGGAGGTGGAGTATGTGAGGTACAAGTGTAGATGTATTGGAGTGGGTGGTAATTGGGGGTATACCAGGGAGTGAAGTGAACCCCGAGGGTAGCAAGGGCTGAATGGAGCAGGTCTGTACTAAGTACCAGGAGAACTATCTGAAAGTCTACAGCAAAACAGGAGATAAGACAAATCCTGATAATTTTAAAGACAGTAACACAACCTGGTAAATTGCTGCTACCTTCACCAAAGTTAACTGCAACAAGCAGTATTGTACTGACTCTGACTTGAAATGAAGGTACAGCACTTTGAGAAACATCTGAAATGAGGGGTGGTCCAATCATGTACTTCATTGAAATGTATTTACTACCCCACACAGATGGTTTACCACTAAAAACAATCAGAGATGTACAATGTTTATGGATACAAACATAAGGTCTTTAAACCCTAAATACTTGAGAAGAGTCACTGCATTTAATTTTATGGTTATGTGCTTTTACTGCCTTTCCAAGGATTTTGTAGCATGCTCAAGTAAAATATGCCAAGCTGTTAATTTATGTTCGGTTTCAGCATTATAGGGCCTGTGGGTGGGAGTGTCCCTCCAGCAGATTCAACACTACAGTGTCAGGATTATCATGTACGACTGATGTAATGAAGTGAAATAGGTAGACTTCTACAACTATAGTCACATGTCCACTGCGTTGCAGGTCATTCATACTAAAAGTATTATCTGGAGGTGTTGAACAGCTTGATGTCCCATTGTACTATAGGTACACATGTACGCTGAATGTAGTGATGTCACACAAGTCCCACTATATCATGCCACTATTACTACTTGATATGTTCCATGAACCCATTCGAATGTCTGTCAGGGCTTAATGGCGGTACGTTTTCAATCATAAAGTCAGGGGGACAGTGCTGCTGTGCTACATGCATTGAGTTTCACATTGTACTTATACAGTGTCCTTCATGTGTTGTTTAGTATGTCTACAACAATACTGAGACAGTTTCCTAGATCATGGACTCGTGACTTTGGACTAATGTGATTTGTGATTTCTGTGCATATGGGCATACTCACTTCTTTGCCATCAGTACGACGTAACTGCTGTACCATTCAGTTATTGCAGGAGGAGATTGTGGCCTGTTTGCCATGCATACCTCTCAACTCTCCATGATTTCCATGCATATCCCTGATTTTCACTCAAATTTCAGCACTGTCCTTTTGCATCCCTCCTAAAACTGGTGACTTATGGAGAACAGGTGGTGAATTACCCCTTAACAACTACTGACAATTATTACAGTTCCACATTTCTTTTACTTCAGAAAATGTATATTACTTTACGTTGCCTTACTTTGACATTGCTTCAAGTTAGTAGTACTTATATTTTAACAGTGTCCCTGGCTATTTCTCAGTGTGTCCATGAATCTGTCAATATTTCTCCCTGATTACTTGTCATTGCTTTTTTCTGTGGCATGTCATTCTGAGGATCTACAAGCTATGCACGTCTCCTCATTTATGTTCATCCTTGTTAACTGTCCTACTCAGCATGTCCCTGATGTTTATATCACAAATCACCTGCGTTGCAATGCAGCCTTCTGTAACTGCCACCTCATATACTATCTTGCCTGTTTCCATTGTTCTACATTTGCTCAGGAAGTGTGAACAGCAGTAAGTGTTGTGACATACATTTTGCATACTTTTATGCTACTCAATTGTTCTGGGGAAGTATGCACACTTACATAAGTTCACTTAGAAAACTGTCCACATTTATTCTCCCTTCCTCATTATTATTAATTTGTATATTTCCTTTGTGTGCACATTGACATCAGCACACCTTCCCTACATGGTGTGTCTTTCATTGTAGCTGTCCCTGCTATTCCCCTCACCTCTTCATTAATGTGTGTACATGTATGATATTTAAGACTACATTCCATGCAGTACACTTTTCCATCCTGTTTATGCTTCCACTGCAGTTCCTTCTTCCGAGGTGGTTACTGTACACTGTTTCATGGCCGCCAGCACTGTTGATGGCCATGGAAATGTGCTTGTGTTCCTGTGCACATGATGAGTAGCATGCATCTGCAAGTAACACTGCTGCTTACCTTCCTGACATGTGAACTCTGTGTAAGTTTCATACAAACCAAACATGAAGTTTATTGAATCCTGGGTCATGTCTTCACACAACCTTTCTGACATTTTTATTTTGTGCAAACAATATTTTGATTAAACATTTCTATCAAATTATCTTACATTAATTAGCATGTCCACTTCACAACTACTGCTAGTTGAAGTAAGACTTTTGTTCTGTGTAAATGTAATGCCACGTGTTATACAGTTAAACCTGATTTGGATATGTACTTTCTGCTGGATATTGTTTCCTGTCTACATTTCAACCAGCTACTGTGGCTGTTTATGGTTCATCTTAGTACGCTAACTTCCTTGCCAGTTTCCCAAATGGTTGAGTGTGTATCTCATATGCCACTTTTCACAGTGGGTTAACCCTTTTACTGAGCTGTGCATGTAGGGTTAATTCTCCAACAAACATCACAATCATGCCCTTACAACTTTCAGAGTGTACCTTCAGGCTAGCTTTCAACATCCCTTGTGTCTTTCAAAAACTTATTAGAAGAGAGAAAGGATTCCATTTGTACTGCTGATAGTTTTGAAACTCTGTTATTATGTTGTCTGTTCTAAGTCTGTCATGTAAAAAGACTAGCAGTGCACATCCTAATATGGGGCTGTTCAGATACGTTCTATTGGTTGTTACTTGCTTTAGCTTTATCTGTTAATCATACCATGGTAAAACAACTCCAGGCATGATTAAGTCACTTTCTAATGCAGTCTTGATTTCCTGGATGGCGTACTTGCAGTGGGTTGGACTCTAGTGGTATTCCAGAGGCAGCTGCATGGTCGTCTGTGTGACATCCCTCCTCTGAGCCAGTGATCAAGGAGCCTCAATCCTCACCACTGACACTGGAGGGGGAAAGGTGGAAGCTCACAGTAAGAAAAATAGATACACACAGTATTTTCAGATGCAACCCTTCTGAGTCACGCAGAGTTTCACTTAAGAGCACACAGGGTATTCATACTCCATTCCTGGGGCTTGACTTTCTCTCCAGGACCAAAATAAGACACTACAGTGACCACTCAACAGTTAACCTCACAGCTGTTTTTCAAAGCAAAGTCCTCCACCACCCTCTCTGTGAAATCATTGCTCTGTGTCCCTGTTCAAAGCAGCTGTCACTGAGATTTGGATTTTCACAGACACACACCTGGGAAAGGCTGGCACAGCTTACCTGCTCTGCCCCCCTATAGCCAGACTATAGGGTAGATATACAGCCTCCAGAACACCCACATCCAGCTACTTTAAGCCTATTACCAGGGCACCCAAGTACACTTAGTAAAATTAATACCTATACAAATGGTAATGTTTGATCAAACAACAAGACTTTCAGGAGCGTGCAGTCACAAGACCACTATATAAGTACAAGCACTGTCAAAGGTTTAAATATTTTTGTAATACACCAGACACAGTAAAAGGTTTATATATATTTAATAATAAATATTAAAAAAGTGCATGACAATACTAAATACCTACTCACAAAAAAACACCACAGTTTCAATCACAGGAAATATAAGTAACAACACAGATGGAAAGACTCTGACAGTTACAAAAAAAATAACATTTAGCTAATCTCACGAGATTTTCCTAACTGATTGAAGAATTGCTGTTCCCTAGTGACTTACTACAACAAGGTGAGATGAAGTGCATGAGTGTGTCATGTCAATTTCCTAAAACAGAGGGCTTCTATCATATTTCTCACTAGTATTCAAATACTGTTTCGTTGATGGCTAGAGTGACATCACATCTGACTCTGTGTTTACCACACTAACCCCTCACTAGAAGCTGAGCCAAGATCTGGCACAGATGTGTCACAGTACACACCTAGAATTTTGCTAAGGCTTACTACAGCATCTGGAAGCTGTAAACAATTCCACCACTTACACCCTTACTGCAGAAACTAATAAGCCAGGCTTTTCACAGACATTGCATCTCTGGCTGCATTCAGACCTGTGAGATAAATTATTTATGGCCTAAACCAAGCCATTTCTTTTAAGGATATTTTTCTTAAGATTACCTGGGCTGAGCTTACCCTGTGACACTGCCACCCCAGCTATCTGGAATTTTGTAAATAATTCTATGTCATTTCTGAATATTGATATGATTTATACCGAACTGTATGTTATGTACTGAGCTTCAAGGATGTAACCACAGCATACCCTGCTGGAACATAGAAAATTAACTTGCAAAACTTAAGAATAGTTGGGGTTAAGTTACTTTATAGCTGGGCCATAAACAAAAGATGTTATCTCTCAGTTTCAGTTCAGAAGCAGACACAATGTCTAGAGATAGAGTTTTTATATTGTCTTGAAAGAAAAGTAATTACTAGGTTTAAAATGTAAAAATTGTTTTATTGCTTTATGACTTCTAGCAGCTGCACAATTCTGAGAGATATGTATTTCTCACACAGAGATTTTGAATTCTGCTAAGTTTCTGTTTAGCCTGGGAACTGAAGTCAGGTGACAAAGAATGATATCATCCAAGCTAACCCAGCAATAATGTTTGATATTGATTTAAGAACTCTCTCAAAGAAAGACTGTGCATTGTGTATTTTGTCTTGGACCTAGCAAGAACATCCACTCGTCATCAACATCTGCACTTGCCTGTCTGTAAGTAAGATTCAGGGCATAGTATCTCTTTTAGATATAGACAGGAATATAGTAAAGATTAGTTTAGATGTTTTCTGTATTTATTTCAGACTGTCCTGCAATGTTGTTTGGCGATTTTGAACTCTGAAGTAACTGTGTTGGATTTAACTGAGTATTGTCTTGTTCTTTTATTATTTATTATTAAATATATTTAAACCTATTTTTGTGGCTGATATTTGTGAGACATGTTTAAGCTCTTACAGTACTTGCATATGTATTTGGTGCCACTCCAATAGCATTGCACTTGGTCAAAACTACCATTTGGATTATTAGTAACATTACACAGTAGGATTGGACACTCTTTGTTAAGGGCCTTAACTAGATGATAAAGAATTGGCTGGTGGCAACCAGAACTATCTTATAGTCTGGGCAAAAGGGGGCATAGCTAGTTAACTTGTGCCAGCCTTTCCCAGGTGTGTGTGTGTGTGTGTGTGTGTGTTTGCATATCTATCAAATCTCAAAGTGTGTGTGTGCCAGCTACTTGGGCAGGGACACGAAGCACTCGTTGGACAGAGAGGATGCTGGAGATTTTAGCTTGGCCACTCAGCTGAGATCTTATCCCTATAGCTGTGCCAGTGGGGAGTCTTATTTGGGATCTATAGAATGAGGAAGAAACTAGCGCCAAACTCATTGTGATCTCTGTGTGCTCTAAAGGGAAATTGCACTTTACTGTCTATATACTTGTCATCCTCCCATTGTGTACATCCCTCGATGTTGCCAGTGGTGAGGATTGAAGTCCCCTGATTACTGGGCCAGTGCAGGGCATCACAACCCCTTCTCTTCCAGTTTCCTCAGTGAAATATATACATTTCAGTAGTTACCACAATACAGTCTGACATATGTGTATTTCTGTTATGTCCTGCCATACCCACTGTTAATGCATTTTTAACTGAATAAACTTTACAAATACATTTTTAACACAATCAACTCTACAGATCAGTTTGATATTCAAATAACATACAATTCTTTACAAAATTCCACCTTACTAAGCTGGCATATGTCACACATGCACTGTCTTACTCCCCATAGCACAGCAGGCACTACCTCACATCATCACACCCTGCATATACTGTTATATAAGAATATGGACTGAAATAATTTCTCCTTAGCCAGAACACACACCTTGCTATGATCTGTCTCCAGGATCTTCAGGAACCTCATTCTTCCTCCTCCCAGGCTGTGTCATTCCTGGAAATTTGCATGTACAGCTGCAGCTACTTCAGCAGTGGTTCCTGATGAAGATAATACAGATCTGAAAGTGCACTTACCACAACAGTACATGTTCAATCAACTCACTGCTGCTGTGGCTGCAATTTGCCCCATCCCTTTCTCTCTGTATTGTTTCTGCTACAGTGAACTTCTGAGTAGCTTGACTGTCTTATTAGGACAGTTCCACCCCCCTTTTCATTTGGCAAGACAGTCCTGAACTGCTTTTGACCCTAGGCCCCTGTTTTTGCTATCACTGGCAGAATGCAGGAGTCTATGGCAGCCTGAATGCACATGTGGAAGGAGCAGAAGGCGTTAGAAGACTGACTGTCATCCTTAGCGGGATATGACCACATACCTAAAACTACCAGTGATGTCATTGAACATGTGCTGTTAAGGTAAATGCAGGTACAACAATGTATGTTCTTTTTAGCCACAAATGTAATGAATTTATTTTCCCTAAGTGCGTGGGTTAGGCAGTTGTGTCCTCCACACTTTGTTTACTGTCTACCTACACAGAAATTAGACATAATTCGGCACATTACCCACAGTATGGCTCCCTGAAAATAGTGTGACTTCAGAAAAATCCAGTATTGACAAATGCAAATACCCATGGCTACAGTAATATTTATTAATCCTTCATAGCCCTATGAAAACATATAAATGCAGTACAAGTAAAAACATGAAAAAAGCGAAAACAGTTTTAGGAGTAGTGGCCATTTCCTATCACATTTCCGGGGGAGCTGTTTACTTGATTGCTTGTATTTGTCAATCTTTTGGACAGGGTATTTGAACTGGGCTATTACCGGTGCTTCTGCAGAAGCTCTAGGGGAAAATTTGTATATCTTACATTTCACATTACACCTAGTGATGCAGTGCTATTATGACCAAAGTTTTTACTTTCATAACATTGATGGTATACTCCTTATATAAAGGTACAGTTCAGGACAAGACATGTCTGAGGTACACCTCAGCTTTTGATGTAATAACTTCAATACTTACACTAATACTCTGCTGTACAAGGTACGTATGGAAGGCTAATACTTTGTGATACAGTACTATAACTGCAGTGCATTACCTAATGTAGAACAGCTGCCTTAGTAAGATGTTTAAACAATATGCATGATTTGTAGATGATAAACCATTGCCAAATCAAATGCTGACATTTTTGGTGCCTCATCTCTTACTAGGTGAACCTGCAGAAATGAGTCCTAAACATACAAATACAGAAGAACAGGTGTTTCTAATGTCAGATTTGGGAAACACTGAATTACCAATGAAAACTGAAGAGCGGGTAGGATGCCAGTTTCTTTACATTGTGTTGTAATGATTGCTGTAGTGAACATTACAGTGGGAGTTACTGAAAAAGTGAACCTTCCTTCTGTACACTGTTAAGCAGTTCCTACTGAAATACAATCTGCACATGTGTACTACAATCTAGTATCACTGCAGGAACTGCATGGAGACCGAGACTGAGCAGGAGCAAGTGTTGCACCTTCTGTAGCTACATACTTTGCATATATATTCATAAAGGTGTAGTTTTAAACACTGTTTCATGTGCTGCACAACTACAGAAACATTCAAATATTTTCTGCAAATACTTCACTATATCTTACTTGGTGGTGCTGCGGTAGCATTGTCACCTCACAGTAACCACAAAGTAGAAGGACAAACTAGTGAAACAAAGCAACGGGTCCAAGCAGGAAATCACCAGACGTATAAATACCTTAACGCAAATTTTTTATTTTTTGTCACAAGATAAAGCAGCGTTTTCGCTACGCACAGATGGTAGCTTCTTCAGAGTAGGTAAATACAAAATTCAAACACACTCTTAAAAAGCAGCAGAGAATGACAAAAATTACGTCACTTCCTAGCTGCGTTCAATTTTAAAGTGCTAACAACATCTTAAAAACTCGAACTTGCATTCTATATGTGTAAACAATAAAAGCAACATCATAAACTAAAAAGTATTAAAACTAAAAAATGCTTGACTGGATCATTCAATTAATATTCGTCAAACCACTGGATAAAATGCACTAAGTCAGGATGGAAAATGTGTGTGTTTATGCTAACGCACAAAATAAAGATAGTTTAAACACTGACATGATACATCTTCTATCAAAAGTATGTACCAATAAGTCAGACTACAGTGTGTGTAACTCGAACAATCTAACACCATTTAAGAAGGAGATCCATATTATATTCAGTTGACATATTGTGGATATTTTTATAAACACCAACAGGAGACCCTAGTGTATATCAATGCCATCTAAACGGAAATCACAAAAGGGGAGGAATTTTTACAGCAAGTATAAGGGGAACTATATGCCTTATTGCACTGTTATAAAAATTCCAGCCATCCAAAAGGAAAAATAAGCTGGGATACCTGTTTTATACAAACAAGATAAGCTATTGACAATAGCTCTTTGAGCAAACAGTTTGAATCACTAAAGTAGTAATAGAACAAAATAGTAGGGGAAACGTTCAAAAGTAATATTAAAGGGTGTAAAAGAAATTTATATCATCAAGTGAACTACCTCAAATAGGATCTATATTTCAAATAGGCAGCTATATTGCAACTATCATTAAGGCCTGGTGTGTGAAACGCATCCAGTTTTAGTTGCCATAAGAGTTCACGGTTTTCTAAAACTATGGACGTAGGCCCTCCTCTAATGGAATTGATAATATGATCAATGCCCATAAATAGAAATGAATGACCCGGGCAGTTTGCTATATGTTTGGCCAGAGCGTTCTCGCATTTCTTATTTTTAATAGCATAATTATGCTGGTAGATACGGTCCTTGAATCTTCTATCAGTCTTGCCAACATAATATGCTGGACAACAAGAACAGAACGCTACATAGACAATAAATTTGGTATTACAGGTGATCCTGTGAAAAATCTCAAATTTCTTCCCCTTAATGGTGAAAGAGCTGCCGGACCTTATACAAGAGCATTGGCTACAAAAGCCACATGCAAAAGATCCTTTAGTTCTGCTCTCCATTTCCTGGCTTGGATGTTTCTGGAGCATTTCCTTGATGTTCGGACCCCTTTTGTAGACAGTTCGGGGTTTTTCTCCTAATTTTTCCGCCAGGAAAGGGGAACTGGAAATGAAGTGCCAATTCTTATTCAGTATTTCCTGAATTGAGGAAGAGTTAATATTAAAGGTGGTGATGAAACTACAAGGGTATTCATTTAGGGTAACCCCATCCGTAGATGTAACCATAGACTGACAGGGTGAGATAGCTTGGACATCCCTACAAATTGGTGAATCAGCATTCACATCTTGTGGACTAGCCAATAGGGGGTTGTAAAAACCATTAGTTCTCTTGGATTCCACCTCTTGTGTCAGATCTTCGATTAGCTGGAGGGGGTAACCACGATTCAAAAATAAGCCTTTTAAAAAAGTGCATTCAGAAAGAAAGTCAATTGGATCTGTGCACATTCTAACGGCCCTCACTAGCTGGCCCTTGACTATAGCTCTTTTTAGTTTAAAGGGGTGTGCACTAGAATAGTGCAAGAATGAATTGACATAAGTGTCCTTTCTGAAAATGACTGATTTCAACTTCGTAGAAGTGGTGTCCCTTGTTAGCCTGACATCTAGGTAGTCGATGGTATCTATGGCAAAATTATAGGTGAATTTGAGAAAAATTGTAGTTTGATTCAAAAAATCAACGAATTCTTTGGCCCACTCAGAATTACCCTTAAAAAGGATAAACACATCATCAAGAAAGCGAGTATATAAAACTAGCTCATTCTTCCATGCGATGTTATTTAAGATGAATTGCTTCTCCCAATATGCCATAAATAAATTCGCTACTGAGGCCCCACATGGAGACCCCATAGCTACACCTTGTTTTTGAATAAACAAGTCCTTTTCAAAAAGGAAGAAATTAGAGGATAGTACAATGTCCAGTAATTCTGTGATATTGTTGATGTCATTTTTAGGAGCTCCCAAGTTCGTTAGAAGCAAGTCAATCCATTCCACTGCCTCCTGATGTGGAATGGAGGTATATAGATCGACAACATCAATTGTAAGGAAATTGATGGTGTCGTCTATGTTAATGTCATTCAAGTTTGCCAAAAGGGACCAGGAGTCCTTGCAAATACTCGGAATGTCAACCAAATATTTCTAAAGCAAGGAATCAATAAATTTAGAACATATTCATAAAGGTGTAGTTTTAAACACTGTTTCATGTGCTGCACAACTACAGAAACATTCAAATATTTTCTGCAAATACTTCACTATATCTTACTTGGTGGTGCTGCGGTAGCATTGTCACCTCACAGTAAGACGTTGTCCTGTTCAATTCTCAGCTAGAGCGTCTTCTGTGTGGAGACATGCATGAATGGTACCGTTGAAGGTTGTGCATCAGGGCCGGCAACTCAGCACGTAAAAATCTACTGCCAATCATTAGCGGACCGGAGTTCCACTGTGGCAACCCCTAACCGGGAAAAGCCGGATGACAAAACAACAACAACAACTTCACTATATCTTACTTAAGACCATGAGGTCATAACTCTGAACACCTTTTAATTCCTGAAGTAGCACATTAAGAAATCAGACAAGGGAAGTTTCACATTTTTAGTTGCTCAAACCATTTCACTCTGCTAGCTGAGATCATGTTTCACGTGTTTTGAATAGATTTTACTGAGAACCCTGAATGGAAGGAGAATATTTATTTCAAAAAGGGTTTCAAGTGGTTCTGTGTTTTAAAATCATGTCACTTGATTGTCCATTTGTGGATAATTGACTAAAAATGATGATATTTACTTCTTTAAAGTACTGTAGTTACTTCTTTGCTGCCATAAGTAAATATTACTACTAATGTAGAAGACATTTAATACCATTATTTTGCAGTATTAACGTGTATTTTTAGCAGATACTTCCTAAAGCAATTCAGTTACTGTTTCTGCTGTCTAGTACTATTTGGCAATCAGCTCAGTCTCCTGTAAAATACATGAGAACTTGAAAACCATAGGAGCCAAACCTTTTGGGGAAATGGGATTTCCCATATAATTATTCACTATCCAAAAATACTTTTTCCCATCACTTCTCATCTCTTCCTTGTATTAACCTTGCATTTGCATGTTGTGCCATTGATGACCAAAAAAATTGTAATTCAGTGCAAATCCATGGTAGAAATTAAAACAGAAATCACTATTTCTAATGAATTCCAATGTACCAATGTTTCCCTCCTCAGCTGTGTGGATAATTTGTGTGGGGAAGAGTATTGGTGGTAACTCAGTGTAATGTTGACCGAAATTTAAATCTACTGTCACAACTGGAAAATACAGTCATGTCTTGCTACAGAATGTGTGCCACATACTGTAAGTGGGACAGCTGCATAAATTATAACTAAAATATGCTGCATTGATATGTTTTTCAACTTGGTGATTTCTAAGGTAACTACAGACGTGTGAGAAATCTGACGTAGAATCATTTCACTCCTTTGAAGAAGTGAGGAAAGCTATCAGTGAATTCGAGGAAAACACAAAATCCAATTTCATTGTAAAACAGAGCAAACACTTTTCAAATGATAGTAAGGATTTTGTAGCATTTATGGTTTGACACACACAAGAAACATTAAAATGTCAATACTGATAATTGTGCAGTTTAACATTGCTATGTCTGCATCAATTTTGTATGAATAATAACATTCTGATTCTCTTCCATATGAGTATTATGGTAATGGTTGCTACCTCTACTTATATCACTTTAGGGAGACAAAGGGTCATCTCTTTTAAGAGCACAGCACATACGTTATACATCTAGCTTCAAACGTCAACAAGTACAGATCAGCAAAGTTACTGTATTCGTATCATGTGATATTACAGCCAGACTCTCAAAAGGTTCATCATTGGATAGAGAAATGGAATGCAAAATTGAAGGCATGATTCTGTGTGCAGATAGCACAGTTGTTATAGCAGTACAAGAGGGCAATCAGGTGGCTCAAAAATAACACAGGGAAAATTGTGGGACAGGTTCACTGCTTTACTTACCTGGGAGGGGTGGTTGTGCAGAAAGGAAATCTCAATAAGGAGTTCAAAGCTACAGTCAGAGTGCTCTCAAGTGACACACACAGTCAGGGGCAGGCAATGACAGAAGGCTGCTACAGAACCTGAAACAGTAGGAGTGCTAACCATTGCTGCAACCAGAACTACTGGAATGATACATAACCATGGGCAGTGAAGTCAGAACAGCTGAGGAAAGTAGAGGTGATGGAGATGAAGTGCATGGGGCAGGTGGTAGTATGCAGATTGGGACACTGAAAGAAATGAGGACATCAGAGCAGTAGCCCAAGAAGCTCAATTGCTTAGAAGTTCAGCAGATCATAGTAGTTTGGGCATGCTTGTTAAAAAGCAAAGGACAATGTGGTGCAAAAGTATTTGGGACAAACAAGAAGTTTGAGGACATGAAGGTGGCCAGCAAGCAGATGGACACATTGCACAGGTTAATACCTGCGACAGTTAGGTATGACTGGTGAAGGACATAGGAGAGTGTCATTGAATGTAGAGATACGTTGACAGTTGACACAGTGCACTGACCCATGCAGAACATGGAATTAAAGGCTCTACATCTCAGCAACATGCCTTTTGCATGTTACAGGCATGCTGGATTTCAGAAAAGAGAACTTATCACTTTATAGGAATACGCGATTGAATCAAGGTTATTTTCTTACTTCATTGAATACTCTGTCAGATGTTGACCCACTCATACTTCTGCAGAAAGCTTACAAGTGGTGCAGTGTTAATACCTTACTTTTCCACACTACCTACACAGGGCCATCTGTTCAGGTCAGGCAGCTGATGCTTGAATTGATGTATCTTATGCAATGTTTTTTTGAGGAGAATATGTATCAATGTGTTCAGGTTTCAAACTTGTATATAGAACATGTATGACTACTGAACTCATTCTGCACTGCTGTTATATGTCAATAGACAACAAATTGTGATGACCATGACATGGCTTCAATATCTTTACATTCCTTCTCAGTGGATATTCTCATTTCTTAGACAAACATTGAAACTGCTATCTCTGAAGGGTGCTGGGGTCATTACTGTACACTTCTTCCACTAACATTTGTTGAGTACACATTAATGGTTAATACAGTTAAAGAAGTCCCTTTTAAAAAAGGTTCAGTTCACTGGACTTTGGTTTGCTGTGAATTTTTGTCAGTACTTTGCTCTGTACTTATGGTGATGACAACAGTTTAAAAAAGCAGGCATTATATTATTGCCGCCTTCTCAATTGACAAGGAAGGTTATGATCCAAAATTTAGAAATAAAAACTAACAGTCCGACAGCTTGCTGTGGGACCTGCTGGCAGCAGAGGTTTAGTTAAATGAGAATAATAATGAAGGGTCTTACTGATACAAAGGTCACGTAGGTCATAACTGCAATGAATGCAGCACTTCATTTCCTATGTGTTTGATGTCATGCACCAAAAACAATGGTGCTGTTACTGATGCTAATTCATTCACATTTCCTGACTGTGTCTGTGATCTCAAAATAGTCTTGCAGAATGAGAAGCACTTCTGTTAACAAAAGTATCACAAAAGGTTGTTTTTGTAATGCTGCTGTACATTTCCTGCAATAGCTATTCACATATTCCATTTCTTAGCTGAACTTGTCATATCCTATAAAGCACACGGAATGTAATCTTGTACCTTCAGGAATGCATGGATCATGCAATCCCAAATAAAACCAAGACCCAATCCTCCAAAGGCAGACGTCCTGTCTGGTGGACCCCAGCCATAAACAAACTATACAATAGAAGGAGGAAGCTACTACATGATAGAGCAAAATCCCAAAAAGGGAAGGCATCTCTGATCAGTATTAGCAAAAAACTAAGGGCACTCATAAAATCGTCAAAGGCCAGCTTCGAGAGAAAAATTGCACAGGACACTAAAGATAATCACAGGGCTTTCTTTAGTTATGTTAGGAACCTGGGTGGGAATTCCCAGATATGCTCAGAATTAGTCCAAAATGACAAAAAATACACTGATCCCACAGACATTGCCAACATCCTAGCTGACAGGTTCAGCGCAAACTTCTCCCTCCCCACCAAAGGGCAAATATCTATCCCAGCAGAGTGCTGCCCCTGACATCTCAGATGCTCAGGTGGGAGCCGCCTCTCAAAGCAAAAAACACAGCATCAATGGGACCAGACGGTGTCCCAGGCTGTGTCCTACATGAACTCCAAGAAGAGCTAAACCCAAAAATAAAACTACTGTTCAATCTCAACCTTACTACAGGATATGTACCCAAAAAGTGGCGTACAGCAACAGTGGTCCCTCTCCACAAAGGTGGTGCCTCAACGGACCCTGGAAACTATCGCCCCATAAGCCTGACTAGCTTGGTCTGCAAAGCTATGGAAAGGATCATCATGGACCTCATAAATAAAGATATTGGGGACCTACAGACACTGGATCATACCCAGTTTGGCTTTGTTAAGGGCAGATCCTGCCTCTTAAACCTGGTTGACTTCTTTGAAACAGTCACCAAGGCCATTGTGAAGGGAAGGTGGTCCACACAGCCTATCTGGACCTCGCAAAGCCTTGATACAATACCCCACTCAGGCATTATAGATAAGCTCACCAACTTAAATATAAACCCCTATGTCACTAGATGGGTTGCAAACTGGCTCAAGGACAGAACCCACATGGTTAGAATTGCTGGAGCCATGTCAGACTCCAAACCAGTTACAAGTGGTGTCCCACAAGGCTCAGTCCTGGCACCTCTCTTGTTTGGTATATATTTCTCGGAGGTACAGGCCAACACGGAAGGACTGTGGCTGACCAAGTTCGCAGATGACTGCAAACTGGGCGCCATAATCGACTCTCCAGCTGACACAAACATCCTCCAAAAGGGCCTCATAGAAACAGACAACTGGTGCCAGAGCCATGGCCTCAAGCTGAACGCCAAAAAGTGTATAGTCATCCCCTTTGGCAAAAACAAAGTTCCCACAAATTACCACATAGGTGGTAATCCATTAAGTACAGAAGAAGTCATTAGGGACCTGGGGACCCAAGTTGATAGCAATCTCTCATTTGACAACCACGTGGCCAAAGTGGTTAGAAAAACATTTTATATAGCCCACCTAATCATGAAGGGATTCACATCTAGATTAGGGGAGGTCATCGTGCCTCTTTACTCATCCCTCATCAGGCCCATAATCGAGTACAATGCCCCTTTTGGGATGTACCTTACCAAACACCTGCAGCAACTGGAAAGACCCCAAAAGTACCTCACCAAGAGGATCAAAGGGCTCAAACAGATGCCATATGCTGCCCGATTAAAGAAACTCCAGCTCTACTCAGTGGCATACCACCTGCTCAGAGGTGACCTGTGCCTGACATATAAGACCATGTCCAACCCGGAATTAAGGGACATGCTGCACCTCAAAAAATCCAAATCCCATCAAGCTACACGCTCGAGAGACTTGAACCTCAGCACTGAAATAAATAGGACATGCTGGAGGGACAGATTCATAACCCAGAGGCTCCCTTCACTATGGAATAAAATCCCAGTCCAGGTTAGGCAGAGTCCCTCATTGACTCTCTTCAAGAGGAATCTTGATGAGTGGATGGGAGATCATAGGTTTACCCCGGGTATCACTTCTGTGTCACTGTTAGACAGAGGCACAGTATACTAACCTCGAAAAAGGGCATAGCAGAATAAATTTAAAATGGGTGGTGAAAGCCAAGCATACTCTGGCTAGGCTTATAAATGCCCTAGGGCAGATAGCCTAGTATGAACCTATGAATCTATGAACTCCTACTGGGGCATGAGCAGTCATTGCTGCAGGGTATTCTACACATAAATTCCACAATTCTATATCTGTGGCTCCACAGTATTGCAGGTTTGCATTTACATTGGATTATAAAACACTGTGCATTGCTACTGTTTCTTTCTCATTTTTTTTATTTTACACTCAAGCCAATTATAAACAGAAGTACTTACATGGAACTGATTAACTGAGATGGCCTTATCACAATCCGTCCATTAATGACTTGAAATCATCAATATCAGTGTGCTATCTATAAATGTTTAATACGTTTTCCCATTTTTCTTCCTTCTCACAAAATGAAGGTAAAATGGATGTGTTCAGAGAAAAACAGCATTTGCTGCTTCCATATATGTCTTCTGCAACTCCAGAAAGATGCAAAATGCTGTCTTTCATTCATTAACTATCAGGTTTTATACATTGGTTTGCATGATTATTACACTGTCAACAGTCATTATGTCTATGGTCTTCATATAGCTGTACTTCTCCATCAGTGTGTAAACCAAATTTATTCCAGGGTAACTCCTACATCCTTCTATACCGTATAAATGTGTTAAACATCCACAGTAATAGCAGGATTTATACAACGACCCCCCCCCATTAAATATTCAAAAATGTGCACGCTGATTGGTCAGCATGCATGTTGTAAATCAGAGTTATAGTAATGGAAAAAGGTCCGGTCGCCTGGGCTTTTTCCATTACTATAACTCTTTTTTCACACTGTTTCGCTATGTTAAACTAGTCTAACATAGCGAGACAGCTTTAAAAAAAGCAACGGAGATTCTCTGTTGCTTTTTTAAAGCTGTCTCGCTATGTTAAACTCCTTTAACATAGCGAGACAGTTTGAAAAAGCAATGGAGATCTTGCTTTCTCCATTGCTTTTTTCAAAACTGTCTCGCTATGTTAAATGGGTTTAACATACCGAGACAGCTTTAAAAAAAGCAACGGAGATTCTCCGTTACTTTTTTTAAAGCTGTCTCGCTATGTTAAACTCATTTAACATAGCGAAAACAGTTTGTAAAAAGCAACGGAGATCTTGCTTTCTCTGTGGCTTTTATCCACAGTTCTGATGTACTGCGTAGGCATACGCTTGAGCAGTACATCAGAACTGCCGCAGAATACCAGACAGCTGCGGAAGGGCAGCAAGGAGGCATTATACAATGCCATTATTTAAAAAAAGTAATTATTTTTTTTCTTAAATAATGTCATTGTATAATAGCAATAACCCACTTCTGGGTGTGGGTAATACTGGATTTATCCACAGTTGGCTTTGTTTAGCCACTCGGGCTTCGCCTCGTGACCAAACCACGCCAACCGTGGGTAAATCCAGCATTACCCACACCCAGGTGTGGGTTATTGCTATAATAGTTTACCCATAATGCTGAGTATAACATTTGCAGGCCTAAAGAGTAACCCTAGCATCTACATAGGTAACAGTATTATTCAGAACTTCCAAAGAATCAAAAACCTGTCATGCTTCCCTCTGTAAATGTGTTTACTCAAAGAACAGATGAATATCATAAACATTATTGCAGTTTCCAGTACATTGACAGTGATGTCACCCACATTGAACTCAGCAGTGCAAAACTGATTGTTCATAATTTTGTTGGAAAACTTTTGGCAGGCACAGTGCATGTGTTACATAATTTTTTTCTTTCATGAAATACCACAGAAAGTTATCTATGAATGCTCAAATGTCTAACATATCACTATCTGACTGTGTCATATGCCCTTAGATTTTGAATAGTAAACCATAACAACAAAACAACCCCATACAAAATGTCTCATCTGTTAACAGGTTCCTTTTTAAGTCTTTTTCACCACAGATCTGTGATGACCCGAAGACACAGTACACTTACCTGCTACTGCTGCTGACCTCACCAATGCAGCATAACTTCATACTGGGGACACTGCAGCTGATTCCTGTATATGCATAATGAAAATTGAATCACTGTTTGTACACAATAAGTCTTGCACATTTTTCTCTTCGATAGATAATCCGTGTACAAATGAAACAGTACCTGTATCAGAACAACAGTGAACAATTGCTACCCAAGGAAAGCTCTTAACCACCTTCAGCTTGTTTGTAACTGAACAAGAACTCAGTAGGCAGACTACTTATTTTGACTTTCTGAAGTAGTGCCTGTGGAATATTATCAGCATGTTCCACTGCAGCTGACAGTGCTTTCAATTCCACTGTATGATCAGAGCATCCATTCTCCTCATTGTCTTGCATGCTGTCATTCTCAACTGTCATTGTCCTTCCATCCTACATAGCAGCACAATTGAAATCATTTGTGGCTGTGGTAAGGGATGTTACCTGTTATGCAGTGTAGATTTCCACACTGACCTGGCATGACCACCCCAGTGAAAAAAGTTAATCAATAATGTATGTACTACTTAGATTATAGTGTATAATAAAACAGCACAGCAAAACTATATTGCCTGTGCTAATGTTGTCAGAGTTGCATGTCATTTTATGAGATTTCTGGTGAGGGAACTAATATGTTTTTGCATGCACTTTTTTTATGCTCCAGGATTTGAGAAATGGAAAACTTAAGGTATGGATGAGTAACAATACTTGCTCATTGAATACCATGGGAAATAAGTACTATAT
The DNA here is from genome assembly GCF_019279795.1 of Protopterus annectens. Taxonomy (NCBI): domain Eukaryota; kingdom Metazoa; phylum Chordata; order Ceratodontiformes; family Protopteridae; genus Protopterus; species Protopterus annectens. The sequence goes on along the minus strand of NC_056734.1, from coordinate 1,009,417,088 downwards.
ATTACCTGTTCAGATTCAGGTGTGTCCAGATAACATATGTAGATATGGGAGAGTGCCCAACAACATGAAATTTCCAACAGAATAACTTACAGTGCCAGTGATAGCTGGTAGGTCTACTGTTATGGTATGAGACGACAACCACCATTATGACAAGAACACTAAATAATGCTAAGTGTATTTAATGTGGAGTTTGGCATATTTCATGGCCTTATTTCTGTTTATTTTCCATTTAGATATGTTCAGCTCAACACCCAAGGATATGAGAAGTATTGTAAATACAATGAGGAGATACCAGCATTTTTGAAGAAACGCCCACAAGACTTTGTTGTACATGTAATGCAGAGGTACTTTAGTACCCTGCACAATATGCATATAACATCTGTAAATGATCAAAGTGGAATGTTCAAATTAAAAACTGAGTCTTATAATGAAAAAACATATACAGTTGATTTGGGCAGCGAGTCACCATTTTGCAGTTGTAAAAATTGGAGAAGATTCTTCTTGCCATGCAAGCACATGTATTGCATTTTTCCCTACATTGATGGATGGAGTTGGAATATCCTTCATAAGTCATATTCAGAAAACCCATTATGTTAGGTAAAGACTGTTTGCCATGCAATGATCAGTGGGAGACATCCAAAGACATAGTTGCAAAACAGGAGCACGTACAGGTACTGAAAACAGACCAGTCATTACTTGACCTGCCACCACCTAGAAGAAGTAAGAGAACCATGTTAATCAGGCCGTGTATACAGTACCTAAAGAAAATAATAGATTCTGTTTACCTGGTGACAAATAAAAGCTGTCTAACACACCTTTCTGATATGCTAAAACAGGTATCAGACTATGTAGTAGGAGAAATACCAGCCGATAATGGTTTACCACTGATTGAGTCACCTGGGAAGCAACAGTCACATGGACAAATACATCCCCTTCCACAATGAAAATATGGAAAGAGAAAACATGTGGGAGCACAGAGGGTTGGGAAAAAAGTAGACCTGCAGAAGGTTGATGCCTGGGAAAGTACTGAAATGACATCCAAAACTACCAAAGAACACAAATACAAAATCGAAGATGATAGCGACATTTGGTCAGTTAGTGATGTCATCCAATGACACCACCAGAAGAAATGTTACATGGAGTCACGGAGGATGCAGAGAGATGGTCATTACTTCCAGGTAGCAGGCTGACAGTGCAAAAAGAACAGTCAGACACAGTGGAAGGTGAAGATGATACCTGGACAGTAATTCATGGAATCAAACTGACATACAAAGACAGAAATGACATTTTCACTGGTGAATGGCTCAATGATAACATTATTAATGTTTGTCAGTATTTACTTGCAGAAAAGCATCCATGTTATGGTGGTTTTATAGACACTGTGCTTCTTGCTCATAAGTCTGTCTGTGGAATTTACTGTGAAAAGATTATCCAGATTCATCATGTTGGGGCACATTGGTTGTGTCAAGCAGGAGTGGTGCATGTGTAACAGTCTGTGACTACAATTCTCTGGCATCTCAGACACACTGAAGGAGCAGCTCATTAGAATGTATGCTCCATTATTTGCTGGTGTAGATCAAGTGTTTGACATTCATTTTTTGTGTTGTCAAAAACAGATAAGATACAGTGACTGTGGTCTTTTTGTAGTGGCCAATGCTGTTGCTCTTGCAAATTAATCATGTTTGTCCAACATACACTTCATCTAAAGGGAAATGAGCAATATTTAATTCAATGCATTGATGAAAGAGAGCGGAAGATTTTTCCACACACACTAATAGAAAAAAAACAAAGTCTAAGAAAGTACAGTTGACACTGCATTGCTTCCGCAACATATATAAACTGGATGAGAGCATGACTGAATGCCATGAATGTAAAACATGGCTACATTTCACATGTGCTGGTGTTAACAAATGGTGACCGGTGTGTGAAAACCACAAAGACGTTCTTTTGTAACAAATGTAGCAAAAAAGTGCAGTGGAGTAGTGTGATGCACTAAAAACATGTGTTTTTCCATCTGGTTTCATGGCTTTGAACTCTGTAGCTCTGTTGGCCACCCATACTATCAGTGTTATAGGGTAAAGACCCAGAAGCATTACTTAGTGCTTACGTCTTGTTTTGATGGTAGTGCTCCATTGTCATATTGTATTACCTCATTTTTGCATATATTGCACTTTGCTATTTAAAATATCAGTATTTGTGTGTATTTCATTTTACTGATGTAGTGCAATGACAATGGCAGTTCAATCAAGCTGAAAACTGAAGCAATGCAGGGAATTTCCCTAAAGAAACAGTGATGACAGGTGTCAAGGGAAAACCTAAGAATTGACCATAGCAACGGTACACTTTCCCTGGCGTAACGTAGTTGGTAAGGAGGTGAAGCAGTACTAGAATGTTTCTATTTTGTGAGCAACCTAATGAAGACAAACCAAAACTATAAAGTAGATATGAGTGACATGCACATGGAATTGGGCTGCAATGTGCAGTAGCATTCCTGCAAATGAAGGCAGATAAGTAACCCATGCCCTGAAGATACAGCCAATAGGAGTATGAATGTAGTCAGAAACTCTGCAGATATATACAGTCATCAAAGATGTGACATGACAAATTGCACACTGTATCAATGTGGCACAACATATATTTCAGTGATTTCCGCAGTTAGTTATAATACATTATGTAGTTATATCATCATGTGCAGTTCCATTGCAAAAACTGTCTTTCAGCTTTTCCCGGTTAGGGGTCGCCACAGCGGAACTCCGGTCCGCTAAGATTGGCAGTAGATTTTTACGTGCTGGCTTGCCAGGCCTAACGCACAACCTTCAATGAAGGAACGCCCATTCACGCATGTTGACAAACAGAAGACACTCTAACTGAGAATCGAACGTGCAACGTCTAACTGTGGGGCGACAACGCTACCGCAGCACCACCACCTTGTTTTAGAAGAGTGTGTTCAGTTGGTACTGGTATTATACTAAATGTTTTACACTTCTGGGGTTTGATGAGCAGGGTCTACTTCAGAAGACTGACAGCTCAAAACAATGAAAATCAAATGATCGAAAACTCAAAATATAGAATGTGGAATTTTTCCCTTCAATACTATTGTGCATTCTGGGAGTTGGTATATATAATTAGCAGGGGGTGTGAGGGGCTACGTTCCCCACATTCCACATGAGGAATGTAGGGGGGCTTGCCCTCTGCATGAAAAATTTGTTCTATATTTTAAGTTTTCGGTCATTTGAATTTCAGTCTTTTGAGCTGTCGGCCTTCTGAAGTAGACCCAGTGAGTAGGTAGTGCTGTCTTTTTTGTACAGTTACATAGATGTGGAACTTTAACAAGCTTTACTCACTGAATTTTATTACATAATTCTACAACTTTGAATCGAGCAACTATTAACAGAATACTGTGAATTCAAGTAATCGCTTTGATGTTAGTGGGGGAATTATTACTGGTGCTTTTTAAAATACTTGTTACCTATCTTAGTATTACTGTCCAGATCACTGTTTATTCTAAAGTGTGCACTACTTCAGTTATGCACTGGTTTATGGTTTAAAATACACAAAGTCGTTTAAGAATCCACTGAACAACACTTTATTAACACTAAGGGGTATGGTGAAGCACAATTTGAAAGGAAATTTAACTGTCAGAGTAAATGCTTGGTATATATTGCAATATGCCAAACCTGTGAAAAATGTTATATTAGCAAAACAATCAATAGGTTACACAAGCGTATATACCAGCACTTATATGATATAAGAAAGGGTAACATTAACAATGCACTGGCGAAACACATTATGGAACAACCACAACATTCTTTTAAATTCTCAGTTTTAGAGCAAATTCAGGTTGACGGGAATAGGGGTGGGCCTGTTGACCTGGTATTAGAATTCAAAGAATTGCTCTGGCAATTGAGATGTAATGCCACCAATGAATGATACACTGTCAATTTCAAGCTATTTGAAACTAAAGCCCGAGTTTCATATTTGCTAGATTTACATTTGGAGTGTCGTGTTATATCCTGTAATTTTGATGGAGGTACTGATTGTTATTTAATTGTTAACAACAATTAGGTGGGGAGACCCTTTGCAGTAAATGTTTCAATAAATTACATGTTTTTGACAACAAAGTAACGTTTAACAACTATGCCTATTTGGGCAATATATCTCTGATATCTTTTTTCATATACATTTATTTTCATGTATAACTGCTGCTGTAACATTTCGCAAGCCTTTATGAATTACCTAGATTATTATATTCTCATATGTTAAACTTGGTGAAAAGGTTTTAATCAATGGGTGTTTGTAATTTTAACAGGTGACATAAGTGGATGTATATTTAAACAGTCAATTCATATGGATTTATTTGATTATGAGGAAGTCTAGTGGCGAACGCCTGACGAAAGCGCTAAATCCAATAAAGTGTTGCTCAGTGGATTCTTAAACGACTTTGTGTATTTTTAATAGTTTTGGAGTGTGGATTTGTGGTTTATTGGTTTACTTTTTACTGCAAATATTGTGGGTACCCAACACCATTTATTTCATGTTACATATGTGTTTGTCTCAGTACTGTGCTTGCCTTTGATCAGTGTTATGAGTGTAAAAGGACATGTTGCACTGTGTCATGTAACAGAAGCAAATAAGTCAGTGGTGCTCACAGAAATATTCATAGTTGAAGCATCAGCAGTTGTATATTGTTTTAGAGAAATATGTATATCTATATTTGTATATTTATATGTTTTATTCTCATTAGTGAAAGATATTCAGAAAAATAAATAGGTTGAAATACAAAACTTGTACATTTCATTTGTAAAATGTGTTTCAATGTTTATGTTTCCATTAAAAAATGTTTGTTTATATGACATTTTTTAAATGTGATATACAAACCATTCTACAGTTTCCATAATTATAGCAGTATCTTGAAGGTCCAACGCTACAGCAGTATTGCATTATAATTAGTAACAATGTTTAGGAAGTAATAGTTCAAATGTTTGTCAGAATACAGTAATCTGGACAAGGTGTGTGTCTTACAGCTCTGGTTAGGTAATGGTAAATCAGTGCTACAGCAGCCATCAAGCTGACAAAGAAAGGACTCTGAAAGTAATGTTGATGTGGCCATCAGTACTCCCTCATACATGGTGATACACAATGGTGGCAGGTCTGAGGGTTATTTCCCTTTAACATTACAGCTGCAGTATGCCACTTACAAGTTTACACAGTGTGTCCATACTGTATCCATGGCGTTATACAACAGCCACTATATTCTAACCTGACGTGCTCCATTGCTGCTGTACACCTTACATTTGTCAATCTTCTCCTATACTTGTCAGTACAGTCAGCCTGATGCCCAGTAATGTCAGCAGGATTGTTTTGTGTTTTTTTTTGTCTAGCACTACACACTGTGAAGTACCTCTTCCAGCTACGCACACCACAAACCCAGTTTCACATAGAACTATCACAACTGCAAAACAAACACATAAACACACAAAGACATACTCGGAGGCACTGATCAAAAATCTACCAAAACTACAGAGGCCTCCAAAGCAGACACCCAAGCAACTGCCACCTCAAGACATAAGACATGCAACACATAGTTCTCAAAGTCAGTGTGCTAAACAGTCACAGCCCTTAAGGCCAAACACAATGCCAGGCACACTTGTTATAGGTGACTCCATAGTCAGACACACTGACGTCCCACTCACCAGACTGAACAAGGAAAAGATCACAGTAAGCTGCCTGTCAGGCGCTAGAATCCGCCACATAACACAAGCACTCAGGTCACTCCACAGCAAGTACAAGTATGACTCAGTCATTGTCCATGCCGGTGTGAACGACCTGAGACGTACCTCCCTGGACTACATGAAAAGAGACATAGAGGAGCTCTCAGATTATGTAGCCCAGGCCGGTATGACCCTGACCCTGAGCATTATCCTACCCTCACCAAGAATGATGCCACAATACAGAGACAAAATGATCAGCTTTAATAATTGGCTTAATTACTGGTGTCATTCTAAGGGGATCCAATGTCTGTCTGCCTGGGATGACATGCTTGACAAGCCACGCTGCTTCAAGGGACGGCTTGCACCTGTCACCCTGGGCTTCCGGATATTGGCAAAGGCTCTTGCCACCCCATAGTGCCTTTTTAGGCAAGGCTCAAATGATAAACCTACCGCCCTAGAAAACAAAATGGAGAAAACTAAGGGTAATACTGCTCAATGCCAGAAGTCTAAACCTCAAGATGCACCTCGAAGCCCTCCTCAGTATGGAGAACATCGATGTCTGTGCTGTGACTGAAACCTGGTTCAAGGCTCCTGAGAGCACCCCAGCACTATCAGGTTATACCTCATATCATGCGTCCGCCCCAAAATCCGGACCGAACCACAAAAGGAGGAGTATCCATATTCATAAAGGATACCCACACCTCCAGGTTAGTGGCAACGCACGAAGCATCGGAGACCATCCAGGTGCAATTAACCATAGGTAAAACTGCCCTACAGTTTGTAACATGCTACAGACCACCTTCTCAAACTCAGGAAACCCACACAGCCTTCCTGAAGACACTGGAGAGTATGAATGTCTCTCCAAACACCATCATATTGGGTGACTTCAACTACCCAAACATAGACTGGGAACATTACTCAAGCCCCAACACCCTAGCCCAAAGGTTCCTGGAGTTCATAAACTCAAATGCTATGGAACAACTAGTCACCATTCCCACAACAGGAGAAAATATACTAGAACTGATCATCACAAACATGGGGACAAAATGCTCCACACCGGAAGTATATCCCTCATTGGTGAGATCAGACCATAAATTAATCTCACTGGAGATCCACATCCCGCCCCCACCCCTAGCAAAAAAGACCACAGTGAAGAACTTCTCAAAAGCAAACTTCACACTTCTTCTGGAGTGGTATCCTTCAAGGCCCCCAAGCCAGTGGAAACCACAACCCACGCTGCTGAAACCCTTACAAATGCCTTCTACGAGCACCTCCAGGAATGTATGGATCAAGCAATCCCTAATAAAATCAAGACCCTTTCCACCAAAGGCAGGCGCCCGGTCTGGTGGACCCCAGCCATAAACAAACTCTACAACAAGAGGAGAAAGCTACTACATGACAGAGCAAAATCCCTAAAAGGGAAGGCATCTCTGATCAATACTAGCAAAAAACTACGATCACTCATGAAATCATCCAAGGCCAACTTTGAGAGAAAAATCGCTAATGACACAAAAGACAATCATAAGGCCTTCTTTAGCTATGTTAGAAACCTGGGTGGAAACTCCCAGATATGCTCAGAATTAGTCCAAAATGATAAATAATCACTGAACCCACAGACATTGCCAACATACTGGCAGACAGGTTCAGTGCAAATTTCTCCCCTCCCTCCCCCCCAAAAGGAGAAATATCTATCCCACTAGAGTCTAGCCTCTCAAACATCTCAGATGCCCAGGTGAGAGCTGCTCTCTCTAAAGCAAAAAACACAGCATTAATGGGACCGGACGGTGTCCCCGGCTGTGTGCTACACTAACTCAATGAGGAACTAAACCCACACATAAGGCTGCTGTTTAATCTTAGCCTTACTACAGGATACGTACCCAAAGAATGGTGTACGGCAACTGTGGTCCCACTCCACAAAGGCGGTGCTTCTACGGACCCTGGAAATTACCGCCCCATAAGCTTGACGAGCCTTGTCTGCAAAGCTATGGAGAGGATCATAATGGAACTCATAAATAAAGACATTGGGGACCTACAGACACTGGATCCTACCCAATTTAGCTTTGTCAAGGGCAGATCCTGCCTCTTGAACTTGGTCGACTTTTTCGAAACAGTCACTAAGGCCATTGATGAGGGTAAGGCAGTTCACACAGCCTACCTTGACCTAGCAAAAGCGTTCGACACCATACCCCACTCGGGCATCATAGAAAAGCTCACCAGCTTTGATGTAAACCCATATGTCACAAGATGGGTTGCAAACTGGCTGAAGGACAGAACACACAGGGTTAGAGTTGCTGGTGCCATGTCAGACTCTAAGCCGGTCACGAGCAGTGTCCCACAGGGCTCAGTCCTGGGCCCCCTCTTGTTCGGCATTTATTTTTCTGAAGTGCAGGCAAACATAGGGGGATTGTGGCTGACAAAATTTGCAGATGACTGCAAACTGGGCACCATAATTGACACTCCATCAGACACAGACATCCTCCAGAGAGGTCTCATAGAAATGGATAACTGGTGCCAGAGCCACGGCCTTAAGCTAAATGCCAAAAAATGTATAGTCATACCCTTTGGGAAAAACAAGGTAACCCCTAATTACCACATAGGTGGTAATCCATTAAACACGGAAGAAGTTATCAGGGACCTGGGGACCCAAGTTGACAGTAACCTCTCTTTTGACACTCACATTGCCAAAGTGGTTAGGAAGACCTTCTACATTGCCCACCTGATCATGAAGGGATTCACATCCAGATCAGGAGAGGTCATTGTACCCCTGTACTCTTCACTTATCAGACCAATGATTGAGTACAACGCTCCATTCGGAATGTGCCTTACTCGACACCTGCAGCAGTTGGAAAGACCCCAAAAGTTCCTTACCAAAAGGATAAAGGGGCTCAAACATATGTCATACGATGCCCGACTGAAGAAACTCCAGCTCTATTCAGTTGCATACCGTCTGCTCAGAGGTGATCTGTGCCTGACATACAAGGCCATGTCCAACCCGGAATTAATGGACATGCTCCACCTCAAAAAATCCAAATCCACCAGAGCCACGAGAGCAAGAGACTTAAACCTCAACATGGATATAAATAGGATATGCTGGAGGGACAGATTCATCACCCAGAGACTCCCTACACTATGGAACAGAATCCCAGTCCATGTGAGGCAGAGCCCCTCACTGACTCTGTTCAAGAGAAATCTTGACGAGTGGATGGGAGATCATAGGTTTACCCCGGGAATCATCTCTGTATCACTGCTGGACAGAGGCACAGCAAACTAATGGGTATAGTATTCTCATCCTAAGGGGTGGTGAAAGCCACACACACTCTGGCTAGGCTTATAAATGCCCTAGGGCAGATAGCCTAGTATGAACCTATGAACCTATGAACCTATAAAGTTGCTTTTGAACAAGTTCAAAAAAGGGCTGGTTATTCCTCCATTAAAGTACACGCACCAGCTATGTACAGTTCACACTGGATTCCATTTGTCTTGCATGGCATGTTACAGGATACGCAAGGATGTTATTAAAGATATCAGTATTATGCCCCCAGTCTATTATTGAGACCTAAACTTTGTTCATAAAAGGTCCCACTGTCTCCTTTGGATGCACTTCATTACTCTGATGTTATGTTACGGTTATGGAAAACTAATTTTTGTGTTTTGGACATAACTATGAAGGTGTCAGAATTGTAGGCCTTATCTTGTAGGTTTCCTTTTTTTCTTTATTGGCAAGCAAAGGCATACTATCCCCGAGAAGCAATCTGTGCCATATGCCAGAAGTGGCTACAAAGGGTAACCTTAGTAAATTCACCTTCAACTATTTTTTTTCCATATTTCAGTTTCCGGTGTAAAGTTGTTATGGAATCATGTTAACTTACATCAAATCATTTATTCCTGTGTAGGCTAGAATGTACATCACTTTTTTAATATACTTTATTGCAGAAATCTTTGACATGAAAGCCCCAGATCAGAATGTTGTTTACCATTGTGCAAGTGTAAGGTATATCTGCAAATAGTTTTTATGCATTTCCAGAGAAATAATGGAGAGGCTACATTTGAGTTGCACTGCTTGGTCTGCAGCCATATTTGCAGATGTTTGTTTTTCTCACTATTCCATGTATGGGAGACTTTTGCACAAAACATTGGCAGATTGAGTTCTGTTGCATATATAAAGTGAAATGTATAAATAGCAGTAGTAATAATGTTATCATGTCTACTTGTGGTACCTGTGCACTATTTAATTCAAAAGCTGGATATGACTATTTGCGTCTTAATACCAAATCAGAGTATGTTGATAAGAAAAGTAATCTATGTAGTAAGTGAAACACATTTGCACACACACATAAAACAGAAAAAAATGCAAAAAATAAGTCAGGTGATTTCACCATATTACATATGAATAAGTTATTCAGCATTTTACACACTCACTGAAAAATGGTGAATTAAGGAACATTTACTTCAGTAAAGCAGTGGAAGAGACATTAATGAATCAGGGCTTTTGGCATTACATAGATATGTTGTAGAGAGCTGTCTGCAAACTATTTTCACCCTTTATAGTTTCTTCCATTGGGATCTGGCCTCTATTTTAATAATCCATACTTCATGAAGGACCATTACAGAGTGAAGTCAGAAAACTGGGATTCACCTTACATTTCATTAAGAATAATTTTGGGTGATGATACATCATATTGACAGAGCACAGCATTATCAAGCCATCAGTAAATGCACCACCTGTGCTACTGGGACCTGATATTATCCTCAGCCAAAAGCATGTCATCCAGCTCCTTCCCAAATAGAGAAAAGGAAATGGTCATCCGTGCCAGTGTACCATGAAGGGTCTGGAGTCAATTCCCAAGAATGACAGTCCTTTCCTCTGATAGTATTTATCCTTTTCACATCTGTGCTAAAGGGACGGAAAAATATTCTTATCCAAAGGAAAGTTGTGCATCTCCTTCATAAAAGAGAAGTAGTCATATCTGATGCCCTGTTCATTCCCCTTCAACAAATGGCTTACAGATCCAACCCTGGGATCTGAGTCTGTCACATACTTCAATTTTTGGTTCAAACTGTCAAGTCCCTCTCTCCACCCACAATGTCCTAATCCATCCCCAGTACCTCAGATCTTATTTGTTGCCAAAGCAGTCACACATAGGGTCATTGTCTGTCAGTGATTTTTCAAGTATTTCAATTTTTTTATATGTAAACTTCTTAGGTAGTTATTCCTTGTTCTCTTTACGGTAATCCTTCCTGTTAGTCTTCAGTTTTAAAGCATTAGGATTTCCTATAATATTTTCTTATAGCAGTTTCTTAAATTTACCATTGGTGATATTTTCTATTTCTGTATTCTTTTGTTTTCCTCCTATCCTTTGTAATAAGCTAATTCTTAGTTACCATTGTTGGTAATTTTTTGTGTGTATGTATGTAAATATATAAAGAGAATCCTAGGCCTTAAACACTTGTCCTACATGGACAGACTCAAAAAACTCCAACTATTTTCTGTCTCATATTCCCTACTTAGAGGCGATCTCTGCTTGACTTACAAAGCCATGTCTGACCTAGCTCTGTTAGAAATGCTATAGCTAAAGAAATCCCAATTCCTCCACACCACAAGCTCCGAGACCTCAACCTCATTATCACAACCAACAGAACATGCTGGAGGGACAGGTTCATAACCCAGAGACACCCCATGCTCTGGAATAGACTTCCCATACATGTCAAACAGAGCACCTCACTGGCCCTCTTCAAGAGAAATCTTGATGAGTGGATGGGAAATAGAAAATTCACCCCAGGGATCACTCCAGTGGCTCTATTCGACACAGGCACTGGGAACTAAGGTAGGGTGGCATGATGTCAGGGTAATCTCATGGTCTAGGCTTGTAAAGGCTCCAGGGCCATTAGCCTAGTACACACATATGTGTGTTTGTATATATATATATATATATATATATATATATATATATATATATATATATATATATAAATTTTGTTATATTATTTAATTTTTTTTCTTCGATGTACTGTCATGGCCGACAAGCTGATAGGCTTTGAAGTATGAACTTCGCTTGGGCAGAAAATCGCTAACTCACATGCCCGCAAGGAGTCCATCTATTGACTAGGAGCAGCTCATTACTATACAAACTGCTCAGTGTGTGTAGCTTTCAGTACGAGAGCTGTAGTTAACAGACACAGTAAACTTATTCTTAAAGGTTTACTTTCTCCCCCAACATCTTCTTCAGGGGCTAAAACTCTAGGTAAGACAAGCATAGGAAGTATTCACCGCCAAAGTCTTCCAGGACTTCTTTGGAACTGCCTCATGAAATTTCATATCTGAAATGATTTCTTCAGACTCGATGATATGAACTCAGGATCCACCTTAGGGTGGGAGGTTGGCGTAATGGTTAAGGTGCAGGGTTTGATTCTGACATGGGGTAATTGGCTAGGCTTAAAATGGCCCATAAGGGCAGTTAACCTAGTACTAACCTATGAACCTATGAACCTAAAATCTATGGATCTTAAACCATTGGATCCAATTATTATGTCAGCAAGGTCTACAACTCAGACTATGGATCCCAAAACCAGGTATCTTAAGCCTTGTATGTCCTCACTCCTACAGCTCATGCCCAAGAGTTTCTTTTGGATCCAATCTCCATTAAGCTCCACTGCCCTTTCATGAAAACTCCCAAAAAGGACTCTGGGCCCCAGACATCCATACCATCCACCAAGTCTTCTAGAAGCCTTTCCAAAGTAGTTGTGGACAGGATGATGCAAAACTTCCTCAAAGCTCAGATCCAGATGGGTGTTGCCTTGGCTCCATCCCATATTGGACATGTGAGTCTACCTTCTACTCCTGACAGAGTTTTCACTCCTTCTCTGAACCATCCTTCATTTTCAGAGTCCCAGGATCCACTAGCTCTGAGATGTCTGGAGCTGGATCCCAACAGAATTAGTTCCTCAACTCTGACAGTGTCCCTGACTAGCTCTGCTCCTATGCCTTCAGATTGGAACAGGTCCCACATCCGAAGTGTCATGTACATCATATGTGTGGCTGCAACTTGGGTCATTCCTCATACCTGAATTACTCATTACAAACTGGATCTAGTTTCTAGGTGAAGAACAGCCTTATGCTCCACTGTGGTCAGGAATATCCTTCCTCAGAGTACACCCAGGAGTTTAGGGAGCTGGGGACTGTGCCCTAACTATTGAGGATCGAATGAAAATTGACATCAGATAAAGAAGTTATGTACTCACCGTAACATTCCATCAGTGTTGTCATTTTCATTCTTCCTCAGCTCCCCTCCCACCAACCCTCAACATTTTTCACAATTGATTTATGGAAGAAGGATAATTTATAAGGACACCAATGATGTTCTTCCTTTCACTGTTGCAGTGTTCTTTACATCTGTGATTCCTTGCCAAGGGAAGACCAACGTCCGGCCAGTATACCATAGCCTAATGTTACTTTAAGGTATGCCAAGCATAACAAGTATGCTCCTCACGTAGCATAGAACATAAAGGTGATGTCTGTCTGTACCTTCCTTACAACTTGTTTGCCACCAGTCCAAATGCATCCGTTAATCGGTGGTCTGAATGCCTACATCTGTTATCGGCAGTTGGAATGCATTTCTGTTTCCCGGTTGAATGCATATGCCTGTTGCTAAAGTCGGAGCTGTAGCAGTTAATTACCTTGTTCAGTTTTGTTTTTTAATGGCTTTTTTGTTGCTGCTAGGGTTAATGTCATCCAGGAAGGGTAAATGCCAGTACTGGAGATAGCTTCTCCATATAGTCCACCACGACGAGTGTCTTTTTTGCCTATGAGCTTTGTACAACCATACAGTCTGTTTGATTTCTCATGCTTTTGTACCAGAAACCTTTCGTAGTAGGTTGTCTTCCCTTTAAAGATACAATGGAATGAACTTCCTGCCCCAAGTTTCTGCCATTAAGGAAGAAGAAGGTGAAAAAGGTAAGACCGAAATATTCTGACGTCCAGCTTATGCTGGGTGTTTCTCCTGAGATTGCTGAGAACCCTGAGGTTTGCTTGGTTGTGTTGTCAGATGCCTCTGCTATGATCAGGTTAGAGGGTGGTGAGGATCCAGCATGCAGCATGTCCAACGAGGCTTTGCAGGCATCCATTTCTGACATTCAGGGGGCACTACAGCTGATTACTTATATTGGACCTGGGAGTGTTCCAGAGATTCTCATTAGACAAGAGTTTCCTACTATGATTATTGAATGCCATCCTGTGTCTAAGCCTTCGAAGTTTTATAGGGTGGACAATATTTTAAAGAAGAAACCAAAAACTAAGCATGTTTCTCCCGCTCCTACGGACCCACAGAGTGAGTGGCAGGCCTTTACTCAGACATTGTTAAATTCTTTAATGGCAGTAAAACCTCCTCAGGGGGGGGTTGTTCCTGTTCCTCCTTGGTTCTGTAGTCCTGTTAAATGGCCTAGAAAACAGGCTGCTTCTGAAGATGAGTCAGCTTCTGAAGAGGATTCCTTGGCTTATTCCACCCAGATTCCTTCTCCTTTGGGCAGTGGGTCAGAGGAAGAGGAGTGTAACAGTCCTGATACTCCTTTGAAGAAATTTCCTTCGGGGACAATTTCTAAGATGATGGATTTTTTAAATGTGATTTTGATCAGGCTTCTGACATCCATAGGAAATATTATGACTTGCTGCAGATGGATTTCCTAAATCCTTTAGCTGTTCCTCCTGTTTTGACTGCTTTGTTGGATGTTTTTTCTAATGCCTGTAAGGTCCCTGATTTTGATCCTAAAAAAACTGATAGGCTTTATAGGGAGGTTGAGGATTTTAAATTTATGTAGAAATGTTCTTCATTTGATCCTTCAGTGGTGTCTGTAGCCTCTGACAAGCCTTTTCAGTTGTTTCCTTTATTCAAGTTTTTGCCTTCTGGTAAAGACAGTAAAACCATGGGGTGCCTAGAAAAGAAGGTTTACACTTGTGGTACTCTGGCCTTTTGGGCTATTAATTATCAGACTCATTTGTCCAGCTATGTTTTGGCTCTTCATTCTCAGGATAGTCAGCTTATTTTCAATCTTCTTGACTCTGCGGATAAAAATTATGCTCTTTGGTAGGGGCTTCATCTCAAATGGTTTGACATTCTATTCAGTGTAGCTATGCAGCAGCAAATGCTTCTTGTACTGCTACTGCTGCTCTCAGTTATGTTAGGAGAAGTTATTCTTGGCTTAGGTCTCTGGCTTTACCTGATGACATCAATGCTAAGTTGATGTGTACTCCTCTTGATAATAAACTTTGGTTTGGGGAAGCAGCTGCTGGGTTGTTTAAGTCTTTTCAGGATAAAGGGAAGGCCTTACAGGAAGTCAAACATGTTCATTTTTCCTATGCCTAAATTTCAAAGAAACTACCCCAGTATGCAAGCTTTTGTCTGCAGGCAGTCTTGTACTCCTTCTAAGAAAAAAAAGTGTGGTAAGCAGGTTCCATCTGCTAAGGTCAGTCATGCTTCAGGGAATCAAAAATTGCCCTTTCCAGATAAAGCAGGTGCTGTATGAGTATCAGTCCTTTCCCACTCACATTCCCCTTTCTGTTCACCTGTCTCTTTGTCTTCCATCTTGGCTTCAGATTAATCGGGATTCTTGGGTTCTGCCCATTATTTGCAAAGGATTATTCATAGTGTTGAATTCCTATCCCTTTTTTATGGGCAATCCTCAACCCTCTCACAAGCAACTTCCTTTTTTCCCCGGAGATTCTTTGAGACTTTTTGCTTCAGGCTACTATTTGAAAGGTAACTATGTCCCAAAGGAGGAAGGAGTTTTACTCAAGAATGCTTCTAATGACCAGAAATGAGGATGGTGGAAGGCCAATTCTAGATCTCTCGTGAAAATAATTTTTTGAAGGTGCCATCCTTTCAGATGTAGTATTTCTTCAGACTCTGTTTCCTCTTTTGATCCTTAAGGCTGAGATGGTGTGTCTGGCTCTGCTTAAGTACACGTTCATATCCATCCTCTGTTCAATAAGTTTTAGTGTTTCTATGTTGCTTCCTGACATTTTCAGTTCTCTGCTTTGCCTTTTGTCTTTGTACTGCCCCAAAGGTATTCACCAATTGTCTTGCTGTTGTGACTGCTTTTTGGAAGCTTCAAGGGAAGCAAATATTTCCTTACTTGGATGATCTGATTCAGGCATCCTCTCCAGAGATACTTTTGAAATATTTTCATTTTGCCATTTCTCTTCTTCAGAGCCTAGGGTTCACAGTACCCTTCAAAAGGGCTTCTCTGACTCATTCTCAAGATCATGTCTTTCTGGGTTGAAGGATTCAGACAGTGCCCATGATGGCTGTGAGAAATGTGATGAGATGGGCTAATGCCACCTGTGTTTGGGACAGTAGGGCAATAGATATGTAATATATGCCAGCGTAGCCAGCTAAAATTTGTTTAACAATCTGTATCTAAAACTGAAAAAGTCTTTGTGAAGCTGCTTGTGTGAAAAATGTGTTACAATTGTGTCATTTGAACATCAAACAGACCTGTACATGTGCTTTTGCCTTAAAATGTGATTTTAAAGTGGTTTGCCTTAAGATAATGTATTAACAGTGGGTCCTGGACACCGTTAAACTCCACTGCCATTCATGAGCCGACAGGTGATCCGCTGTGGTGACCCCTAACCAGGAAAAGCTGAAAGAAGAAGAGGAAGATTAACAGTGGGTCCTGCTGGACAGAGAAGCAGTGAAATATTTATCTTGTTACTGTTTTTAAGAAATAGCAGAGAGATGTGTATGAATTATTAAAGTCAATAAAATGTTATCTCAAACTTGTGAAGGAAAGCAAAGACAGAATGTATACTGGAATAGTTTGTCTCTGTGGTTTGTCCCTGCAGGAGCAGTCATTGTTTTATGACATCCTGAAAACTGCACCAGATCTGAGTAATACTCTGTTTCACATGAGGGTGCAGAAATCCTGTCTAAACTTCAAAAGGAATACATTGGGAACCTAAAGTCATGTGAGCAGCGATGTGTTCATTCTGTTTAGTTATCCTGGATATTATATTTTAGATATTACTAGGGGAAATCTATTACTACAGAGTAGTCTGTATTGGGGCCTGACACCAATAGGATTATCCACCATCTGCCTTGCTTGCTCTTGAGTAAGTTGTTAGAAAACAGCATTCTTTAAATCGCTCAGGAATATTTAGCAAAATTAGTTTATTTTTGTTTTTCTTTACTGACTAAGACTGTTCAACGATTATTTCAATATTTCTTGTGAAGTGAACTCTTTGTTAACTGCACATATATATTTAGTATTTTCATGTGTTTTATTTATTGTTAAATATATTTAAACATTTTATTGTGGCTGGTCTTTTTAGAAAATATTCAAACTTTGAGAGTTCTTACACTTACTTATTTAATGTCACTGTGTGGGCTGTCTCTGAAGGCCTACGCTGTCTTGGTCAAACTACCTCTATTTGTATTTATATTAATATTGCACAGTATTAATTGGATATCCTTTGTAAGAGCCTTAAAGTAACTGATTAAATAGGGTGACTGGTGGCAGTGATTGAACTACCTTATAGTCTTGGCAGAGGGAGCACAGCGGGTAAACCTGTACCAGCTTTTCTTAGATGTGTGTCAGCTACTTGGGGCACAGACACAAAGCAGTTTGACAGAAGGGGTGTTGGAGAACTTGGCTTGGTCACTTGGCTGAGGACTTGAGCCTGTAGCTGTGCTAGTGGGGAGCCTTATTGGGGCCTTGGAGGGATACGGATATAGAGATTCAGACCCCGGGCTGACTGTGCTCCCAGTGTGCTCATAAAGGAAATTGTGTTTGATGCAGAGAAATCTGCATCTGTCAATACTGTAGCTATTCTCCCCAATGTGAATGTTCCCTCCCTGGTGACAGTAGACAGGATTGAGGGCCATCACAATGGCATCCTTACCTTCTGCAAAAGCCTTAACTCTCATTCCCTTCCTCTAAACCCTTCTTCCTCTTGCCTCCATTACAACCAGGGAGTTTCTGAGAGTTATGGGGTTTATGGCAGCCACCATTCCTGTATTCCTTCTGACTAGACTCCACATGAGAATGCATCAGTTGTTTCTGAAATCAGCGTAGTTCCAACATGCTCACCCTTCAGACTTTGTTGTTTCTCTTGATCCTTGTCTGAAGAAGGAACTTCTCTGCTGGATTCAGCAGTTGTCTTTAAATCCAGAGCCTCCTCTTTCAACTCAGGAACTGTTTTCAGATGCTTCAAACATGGGATGGGGAGCTGCTTTGGGCTCCCAAAAAGTACAGAAAGGGTGATCACATCTTCAGCATAAGGAGCACATCATTGTCAAAGAGATATGAGCTGTCATGCTGGCTCTGAAGGCCTTTCATCCACTTTTTTCTACAGGGACTGCCATGGTATTCACAGACAATACCAAAGTGATGTGGTATGTAAACAAACATGGAGGAACAAGATTTTATCTTCTTTGCCAGATGACACTTCCAGTTTGGGATTTTGTTGTCAGGTATCAAGTGACTCTTCAGGCAGTTCTTATCCCTTCATAGCAAACATTGTAGCAAATACTAAGCAGGGTGTTATCTCAATCCCAGGAATGGATGCTTCACAGGGATGTGTTTCTGGACATTGTCCACCAGTGGTGTACTCCAGAAGTAGTTCTGTTTGCCTTTCCTCTGAACACACAGCTTTCTTTGTTTTGTGCCATAGTCCCAGGTCCTCTGGTGTGGAAGTGGGATGCTGTCTATTTTCCTGGGAATTGGATATTTCTGTATGCATTTCCTGCCCTTCCTCACATTCAAAAACTCCTGTTCATAGCAGAGCAGGATGCTCCCAAAATCTTGGGGACTCCTTTTTGACCCCAACAGCATTGGTTCCCTCTTCCTCTGCATTTAGCCGGGGGACAATCATCAGTAGTTACTTCACAGGGTGGATCTTCTCATGCAAGACATAGGATCTCTCCTCCATCCCCACCTGTCCCACTCTTCAACTGACACTGCTGATGATAGTAATCTGATTCCTCATAGACACCTATTTTTTGAGGACGTGCTGCCCACTGCTGATCTCATTTAATTGATCTGTCAGCTGGTGTAGAAGGAACCTAATTTTATTGTGCCAGTCCCCAAGAGACCAGATAGAATCCTGGTAAAACCGAAGGGGAAAGAATTTTGGAGCAAAGGAATACCAGTGGGTGCTATGGTCATAGCGGTAGCCACAAAGAAGGAAGTCGTGGAGCAAAGTTCATCTCTTCATCCCCCTAAAAAAAGAGTCTAGGGTGATGGATTACTGAAGTGTGTTTACAATTCAGTGACTTTCACACTTAGATCACTGAGCTGTTTGGAGCACTTCACCAGATTCAGAGGGATTTGATTAAAGAACTCTCCAAATTCCTCTCAGGAGCAATAACTAATGAGGCAAAGACTTCTGTTGCATGACAGTTGGTGACCTTACAGTCCATTACTAATTCCCATGAGGCTTGTTTCACATGCAAGTGAAGGTACCTGTAAGGCTGCAGGTTCAGGCATTCCCATTAGGAAACATGCCTGGCTGAACCTGTGTTATTTTACAGAGCCCATCAAGTCCTCCTTTGTCAATGCTTCATCTAACAGAAGTTCCTTGCTTGGCCCTAAGGTGTAGGTTTTGTGACTCATCAAAGAATCTTCTCTATGAATCAACAAGGTGGTCCGAAGATGTGGTTCAAGAAGTCCCAGGGTGCTTTTCAAGATACATATGGAGATAGTTCCCCTTGGGGCAGAGGGGCAGCTGTAACAGAAGATGCTACCCATGTATCAGAGGCCCAAAAAACCAGGGGTCCAGTGATTCCTTTTCTGACAGACCATATAGCACTCCTGAAAGGAGGCTTGATTGTCCACCTCTGGAGGCATTTGGGGGTCATGTATCTCTGCACCAAAAAGTATGGCTAGATATTACAGAAGATACATGGATCCAGAAGATTATTTCCAGAAGTTATGTAATTCCCTTATTGGTACCCACCTTAACAACAAACAAAATTCCTGAGGTTCCACCCAGATAGAGGAAAGTAGGAGCTGTAGAAATAGAAAAACTGCTAGAAAAAAAGAGTAATCCAAGATGTTCCCTCAGAACAGACAGCATCCCGAGTTTACTCAAGGTTCTTTTTAGTGCCAAAGAAAGCAGGGAACTGGAGACCAATTTTGGATCTCAGCAAACTGAAGAAATCAGTGTAGTATACAAAGTTCCGAATGGCCATGTTTCAGTCTATTTTGCTTTTCTTGCACAAGGATGATTGGATGTCCTCAGTAGATCTTCTAGATACATACTGTGACACAGAACAAAATAGGTGATCCAGGAGATAGTTACGCTTCAGTTGGGAGTCAGTCATTAGCAGATCAGAGCACTAAACTTTGCCCTCACCACAACCCCCAGGGTGTTTACCAAATGCATGGCAGTAGTAGTGGCTCACTTGAGACAGCACGGATTCTGACTGTTTCAATCACACTTCTCATAATTCATTACAGAGAAGCAGAGGCTTCTTGTGGATTTGATTGTCTTTTATTAGATACACACATCAGGATGCATTGATTCAGTACATTGGAATACTTTACTTGCATTTCTTATACTTTGCTGACTCACTGTTACTTCACTCAGACTGTCAGGTGCATCTTCACACATGCAGGTACACTACACACTATCAGACTCTACACCTGTTGCCTGCTTTATATACATATGCTTGTTAAGCTATGGTGGCTGATGAAGTACAACATGTATACTGATGTACAATTTCCTTTCCTGGATGACTACTTGTATTTACCCTCCAGAAGTGCAGCAGGTTTTTCGCACTGATCCTCCCATGGAGGAGTCAGTGAGAGATGCTGTCCTCCACAACTGCCCCCCCCCCCCGTCTTCTCTATGCTTACCTCCAATCCCTCTGATTTCCCAATGTCTTCAGAAAGCATCTCGATTGAAGACCACAGTAATCGTCATTGGCCCTTATTGCCCTCATCAGATTTGGTTCCCCTTCCTTGGGCCTCCTGTAATTCGGCCTCTGTCAATCCTGGACCCAATTCCAGACCTTCTGTGAGATGCGGCAGACATGATTCATCTGGACATTTTGACCCTAAAGTTCCCCGCATGATTTTCCCTATTCTATTGATAGCTACATGTCCTAGGCTGTCCTCCTTTGTCTATCCCACTGTTTTTTCTTCCCACAAAGCTTCCACTAGGAAGATTTACAAAAGTCAATGCAAAAGATTTGTTTTTTGGGCACAACAAAGAAGCATCAATCCTTTTGCTGTACCAGTATCCGCAGTGCTTGCTTTTTTGGCTTCTATTATTAATGAAGGTCTAGTTCATCAACAGTTAACCTACAATTGGCTGATATGTATAATTGTCATGTCGGAGTTGACAGTTCTGCCTTAGCTTCATCAAGACAGTCAGTTATAAAAGGACCTTTGTACTGAAATCCCTCTTTACAGATCCTACTTTACGATGGGATTTGAATGTAGTGTTACAAGCCTTGATTGAAATGCATTTATATCACGTTATTGAAAGATGAAAATAACGAACACTATTTCATTGGCCCCAAAACATCTAAACATGAAAATATTGAACATTCAGAACAGAGAATTTTTTCCCATGGAAAAAATTTGCTGCTCTGAAACATATACACACAACACAAGCACATCAAACAAGCAGCAACCACACACATACAGTTAAATTCCTACATCTAACGCTACACTAAACTAAACATACACTACTATCTACCCACTGACCTTAACCCAAACCCTAACCCTAAGGTCCGTCACTATCGCACACTCACCTAACCAGTGCCCTAACCCAAGCTCACATAAACCGCCCCTAACCCTAAAGTCTGTCACTATCGCACACATGCCTAACCCACGCCATAACCCTAACTCACTTAACCCACCCCTAACCCTAACTTACAAACTATCGCACAATTACCTGACCCCAACCCGTAACTTTCCACCACAGCGCTAAGAATAACGAAGCCACAGAAACGGCCAACCGAATTCTTTCTCAAGGAAAGAATTTGCTGCTCTGCAGCTTTGCTATTCTTAGCATTCACTGAATAGTGTTCGATATCAGAACATTCAAAGTTTTAATACTTCGATGTTCTGATATAGACCCATTGAAACACCATTCAAACCAGCTGCAAAATGTGAAGTAAAGTGTCTAACTTGGAAAAAAAAGAGGTTATGGAGTTACCATCCATCTGTGCAGCCCATTTTCATTCTTGCTGAACTGGTGGGTTCTGATCCGAACCTAAGATCTGACTTGGCCATTACAGTAGCTTGTGGCCACCAGAAGACTCTCAAGCTCCTCCCTTGCCCATAATGCAGATGCAGCAACCCCTAACATTCCTCAGAGCTTGTCTGGTATCTTATAAAATATGAAATGAGATACTATAAAAAATACTAACAGAATGAGACATTTCTGGAGATCAACGAGAAGGGCA
>NC_056734.1:1009348723-1009394468 GCF_019279795.1 Protopterus annectens | reverse complement strand
CAGGTTTTACAATCCTAATGGGTAATGATTTAAGGTCATATAAAGCTCTTCTCTGGTCCTTAGTTATATTCTGGTAAGGACATTGCTTATTAGGGATGAAAGTATTTTTTATGTGTCTAAAATCAACTTCACAGGCATTTTCAAAGAAGCGTAACCCTATATGGAGTGGAGGGTTAAAGATACTAGGTAATCTCAGTACATTTTGGGTTATAGTCGTGTCATTATTAAAAAGCAGATCCAAGTTCAATTTCCTGACATAACATTTCAAATCAATGATAGTTCTTGTTAGGTCAAAACTACAACTAGGAACAAATGTGTTTCCACAGGCCAACAGTTCAATGAGGTCAGGTGACAAGGAAAAGTTTGTAAAATTATAAATTTTAAAGTCACCTTTTACGTTGGTCTGTATTAAAGGAAAACTTTGCAAATTGTCTTGAGTTCCAGAATTCAAATTGGACTCTTCCAGAATATCTCTAAATATTAATTGTTCCTGACTCTGCTCCTGGTCCAATAAGTACGTTGGGGTAGTTGCCCTAAAAAAACTTTATTGTTCTGATTATTGGTGTTACCTTGAAAATTGCCATTGTTACCATTTCTCCCTTTATTGGAATTATTCCCTTTGATCCTGTTACTACGTCTCACCTCATTATTGTGAGACGTAGTTTCCCCATCATGTTCATCAGGGGGAGAATCTTGTTCCACTACCTCAAAGGTGTCTAGAGTATCTAGTCTGGTTCGAGCTTCGCATACAGTAGATTTTTGTAATTTAGGATAGGCTTGTTTATTTTGATAAGCTAATCTATCCCTGCAAAGCTTTTTTGTTTTATTCTGTTTCAATTTACCCATTAAACTGTCTATACTATTAAAAATGCGGTTATAATCAAATTTATATCTTAAAAAGTCCGCATCTAACTTTATAATATCATCGAGGGGTTTAATTTCCTCTGTGACATTCGAAATATTGACAGTGTAATGTTTAATAAGTAATTCAAGAAGTTGCGACCCTTGTCGTTCAAATAACTCTACTAAATCTGTAAAAAAGGCAGCATCTTGAATAAGCCCAGAGGGTGCGAATGCACTCCGCAACCCTTTAGGAACCATACTCTCATTTAGGCACTGTTGGAAGTAAGAGACTTCCAACTGCAATTTTTTAAGTTTTAATAATTTGGTATCCAGTTTTTTAAGATTGTCAATAACAGTATTCACTGAAACACTACTTTCTCCAATGCCCAAAGCCGGTCGAAGGAGAGTGAGTGTGTGTGTGTGTGTGTGTGTGTGTGTGTGTGTGTGTGTGTGTGTGGGATGCAAGTAAGGAGAGTGCGTGTGTGTGTGTGGGATACAAGTAAGGAGTGTGTGTGTGTGGGATGCAAGCAAGGAGTGTGTGTGTGGGATGCAAGCAAGGAGTGTGTGTGTGGGATGCAAGCAAGGAGTGTGTGTGTGTGTGTGTGTGTGTGTGTGTGTGTGTGTGTGTGTGTGTGTGTGTGTGTGTGTGTGTGGGATGCAAGTAAGGAGTGTGTGTGTGGGATGCAAGCAAGGAGTGTGTGTGTGTGTGTGTGTGTGTGTGGGATGCAAGCAAGGAGTGTGTGTGTGTGTGGGATGCAAGTAAGGAGAGTGTGTGTGTGTGTGGGATGCAAGTAAGGAGAGTGTGTGTGTGGGATGCAAGTAAGGAGAGTGTGTGTGTGTGTGTGTGGGATGCAAGTAAGGAGAGTGTGTGTGTGGGATGCAAGTAAGGAGAGTGCGTGTGTGTGGGATGCAAGTAAGGAGAGTGTGTGTGTGTGTGTGTGTGTGTGTGTGTGTGTGTGTGTGTGTGTGTGGGATGCAAGCACTGTGTGTGTGTGTGTGTGTGTGGGATGCAAGCACTGTGTGTGTGTGTGGGATGCAAGCACTGTGTGTGTGTGTGGGATGCAAGCACTGTGTGTGTGTGTGTGGGATGCAAGCACTGTGTGTGTGTGTGTGTGTGTGTGTGTGTGTGTGTGTGTGTGTGTGTGTGTGTGTGTGTGTGTGTGTGTGTGTGTGTGTGATGCAAGCAAGGTGTGTGTGGGATGCAAGCAAGGAGTGTGTGTGGGATGCAAGCACTGTGTGTGTGTGGGATGCAAGCACGGTGTGTGTGTGTGTGTGTGTGTGTGTGTGTGTGTGTGTGTGTGTGTGTGTGTGTGTGGGATGCAAGCACGGTGTGTGTGTGTGGGATGCAAGCATGGTGTGTGTGTGTGTGTGTGTGTGTGTGTGTGTGTGTGTGTGTGTGTGTGTGTGTGTGTGTGGGATGCAAGCACGGTGTGTGTGTGTGTGTGGGATGCAAGCACGGTGTGTGTGTGTGTGTGTGGGATGCAAGCACGGTGTGTGTGTGTGTGTGTGTGTGTGTGTGTGTGTGTGGGATGCAAGCACGGAGTGTGTGTGTGTGTGTGTGTGTGTGTGTGTGTGTGTGTGTGTGTGTGGGATGCAAGCACGGTGTGTGTGTGTGTGTGGGA
The DNA here is from genome assembly GCF_019279795.1 of Protopterus annectens. Taxonomy (NCBI): domain Eukaryota; kingdom Metazoa; phylum Chordata; order Ceratodontiformes; family Protopteridae; genus Protopterus; species Protopterus annectens. The sequence goes on along the minus strand of NC_056734.1, from coordinate 1,009,392,003 downwards.
TGCAAGCACGGTGTGTGTGTGTGTGTGGGATGCAAGCACTGTGTGTGTGTGGGATGCAAGCACTGTGTGTGTGTGTGGGATGCAAGCAAGGAGAGTGTGTGTGTGGGATGCAAGTAAGGAGAGTGTGTGTGTGGGATGCAAGTAAGGAGTGTGTGTGTGTGTGTGTGTGTGTGTGTGTGTGTGTGTGTGTGTGTGTGTGTGTGTGTGTGTGTGTGTGTGTGTGATGCAAGTAAGGTGTGTGTGTGTGGGATGCAAGTAAGGAGAGTGCGTGTGTGTGGGATGCAAGTAAGGAGAGTGCGTGTGTGTGGGATGCAAGTAAGGAGAGTGCGTGTGTGTGGGATAAAGTCCAAAATCAGAAGTAGGCAGTAACAGTGTCCAAAAGCAGTAAACAAGCTGCAACAAAACCAAACTCTTTGAACGCGAGTTTATTGTTAAAATAAAAAGCGTTTTCGCTGCTACACTAGAAAATGCAGCTTCTTCAGAAAGAAACAGTAAAAAAGCGCTAACAATTCATTTAAAATGTCAAGACGGAAGTGTGTCAACAGACATCACTTCCTAATATCGCGCTGATAGATATACTAGTCAAACAGTTAGATACAAGCCAAAATAAGATAAACCACATAAAAAACTACATAATAAATATATAAAATTGTATATAAAACAAATATGTATAAAAATCACTATATTAATAAATAAATCATATAACCCTAAAAAATCTATTACTAAGGTAGGCACAATACTACAAAACTAATTATTTCATATACCTTCTCATTTTTAAAACCACTGAAATGTTACAGTTGTCATTTAAACCAGGACAACTAAAGACATTAAGTTTGATTTGCCATTCTAGTTCTCGTAGCTCCAAAAGAAGGTTAAGTGGACTTCCCCTAATACTAATAGGAATATGATCTATTCCTATAAATGAAAAACTGTGATTAGGAAATTTTGACACATGTTTAGCTAAAGCATTGTCCTGTTTATTAATTCTAATGGCATAAATATGTTCATATATCCGTTGACGGAACTTCCGATCCGTCTTGCCAATATAGAATCCAGGACAGTTACAGAATGCTGCATAAACAACTGATTTTGACTCACAATTAATTGTGTGATTAACCCGATATTTTTTGTCTCTAACATGAAAAGACAAACCACCCTTAATGAATTTACACCAGTTACAGGCCCCACGTATTATTGACCCTTTACATCTATAGAATTGGTTGGTGGTAGATTTACTTTGTAATATTTCTTTCAAATTCTTACCTTTCCTAAAAACCACTCTTGGGTGGAGTCCTAATTTATCAGATAGGAAGGTATCATTACTGATAAAAAAAACAATTCTTAGAAATGATGTTTCATATTTCTCTGGAATCATTGTTAAAGGTCGTAATAAAACTACTGGGGAATTTTCTTTTAGTGTCTTCATGATGTCCTAATGAAGGCAGGTTAATTACTGGTGTACCCTGAATTAAGTCATGTTCAGGACTCTCATTTATACTTTGGTTGGTAGTTCCTAAGTTATTAAGTTCTTTTAGTAAAGGTTGATAGAAACCAGTAGAACGTTTGAATTCAATTTCTGTAATAATTTCATCTAAAAGAGTGTCTGGGTAGCCTCTATTGATGAATTGACTTCTCAAAAAAGTACATTCTAGATTAAATGAATGTACTGAGCTACACATACGGACAGCTCTGACTAACAATCCTTTTACTATCGCTCGTTTTTGTTTAAAAGGGTGCGAGCTAGTAAAATGGAGTAGTGAATTACAATAGGTTGGTTTCAGAAAAACACAAGATGTATACATTCTAGCTAAACCTTCCTTTTTCAGTTTAACATCTAAGTAGTCGATCTCTTCGGTGGAAAAGTGATAGGTGAACTTGAGAAAGCTTGTAGTCTGATTCATGAAACAAACTAAAGCTTCTGCTTCGGCTAAACCGCCATGCAATAAGATGAAAATATCATCCAAATAACGTGTGTACAAGCAAAGTTGTTCCTTAAACATTGGGTTTTGTAAGATGAATTTGTTTTCCCAAAAGGCCATAAACATATTGGCGACGCTCGCACCACACGGGGAGCCCATTGCTACTCCTTGTTTTTGTAGATATATTTTATTATCAAAAATGAAAAAATTAGATGTTAAAACTATATCTAGTAGTTCTATTACTATATCAGTTTCATTGCTGATTACTTCACGTTCACGTAGTTTCAACTCAATCCACTCAATTGCTTCCTGGTGTGGGATGGATGTATATAAGTCCACCACATCGATGGTAAGGAAGTTATTATTGTCATCATATGTGACATTGTTCATATTGTTTAGAAAAGTCCAAGAGTCCTTGCAGATAGTAGGGATATTCTTGATATATTTAACTAAAATGTAGTCAATTAATTTTGCACAAGAATAAGTCATAGAGAATCTACCGTCTACAAGTGCCCTCATAGGTGGGTTCACAAGATCCTTGTGGATCTTGGGAATCCCAAACATCACTGGAACTTTAGGGAAAGAAATATCCAAAAAGTTATACAAGTCATGATCAATTTTTCCTGCGAGGAACATGTCACTAAGATAATCTCTAATTCTTTTGGACATCACATTCATTTCATTAAGAGAGGATGGACTGTAAGCCGCAGAATCCAAAACTGCCAGCATTTTCTCATTATAACTAGTTTTTTCCAACATAACAAGTCCACCTCCCTTATCAGGTTTTACAATCCTAATGGGTAATGATTTAAGGTCATATAAAGCTCTTCTCTGGTCCTTAGTTATATTCTGGTAAGGACATTGCTTATTAGGGATGAAAGTATTTTTTATGTGTCTAAAATCAACTTCACAGGCATTTTCAAAGAAGCGTAACCCTATATGGACTGGAGGGTTAAAGATACTAGGTAATCTCAGTACATTTTGGGTTATAGTCGTGTCATTATTAAAAAGCAGATCCAAGTTCAATTTCCTAACATAACATTTCAAATCAATGATAGTTCTTGTTAGGTCAAAACTACAACTAGGAACAAATGTGTTTCCACAGGCCAACAGTTCAATGAGGTCAGGTGACAAGGAAAAGTTTGTAAAATTATAAATTTTAAAGTCACCTTTTATGTTGGTCTGTATTAAAGGAAAACTTTGCAAATTGTTTTGAGTTCCAGAATTCAAATTGGACTCTTCCAGAATATCTCTAAATATTAATTGTTCCTGACTCTGCTCCTGGTCCAATAAGTACGTTGGGGTAGTTGCCCTAAAAAAACTTTATTGTTCCGATTATTGATGTTACCTTGAAAATTGCCATTGTTACCATTTCTCCCTTTATTGGAATTATTCCCTTTGATCCTGTTACTACGTCTCACCTCATTATTGTGAGACGTAGTTTCCCCATGTTCATCAGGGGGAGAATCTTGTTCCACTACCTCAAAGGTGTCTAGAGTATCTAGTCTGGTTCGAGCTTCACATACAGTAGATTTTTGTAATTTAGGATAGGCTTGTTTATTTTGATAAGCTAATCTATCCCAGCAAAGCTTTTTTGTTTTATTCTGTTTTAATTTACCCATTAAACTGTCTATACTATTAAAAATGCGATTATAATCAAATTTATATCTTAAAAAGTCTGCATCTAACTTTATAATATCATCGAGGGGTTTAATTTCCTCTGTGACATTCGAAATATTGACAGTGTAATGTTTAATAAGTAATTCAAGAAGTTGCGACCCTTGTCGTTCAAATAACTCTACTAAATCTGTAAAAAAGGCAGCATCTTGAATAAGCCCAGAGGGTGCGAATGCACTCCGCAACCCTTTAGGAACCATACTCTCATTTAGGCACTGTTGGAAGTAAGAGACTTCCAACTGCAATTTTTTAAGTTTTAATAATTTGGTATCAAGTTTTTTAAGATTGTCAATAATAGTATTCACTGAAACACTACTTTCTCCAATGCCCAAAGCCGGTCGAAGGAGAGTGTGTGTGTGTGTGTGTGGGATGCAAGTAAGGAGAGTGCGTGTGTGTGTGGGATGCAAGTAAGTAGTGTGTGTGTGGGGGATGCAAGTAAGGAGTGTGTGTGTGTGTGTGTGTGGGATGCAAGTAAGGAGTGTGTGTGTGTGGGATGCAAGTAAGGAGTGTGTGTGTGTGGGATGCAAGCAAGGAGTGTGTGTGTGTGGGATGCAAGCAAGGAGTGTGTGTGTGTGGGATGCAAGCATGGAGTGTGTGTGTGTGTGTGTGTGTGTGTGTGTGTGTGTGTGTGTGTGTGTGTGTGTGTGTGGGATGCAAGCACGGAGTGTGTGTGTGTGATGCAAGCACGGTGTGTGTGTGTGTGTGTGTGTGGGATGCAAGCACGGTGTGTATGTGTGTGTGTGTGTGTGGGATGCAAGCATGGTGTGTGTGTGTGTGTGTGTGTTTGTGTGTGTGATGCAAGCACGGTGTGTATGTGTGTGTGTGTGTGTGTGTGTGTGGGATGCAAGCACGGTGTGTGTGTGTGTGTGTGTGTGATGCAAGCACGGTGTGTGTGTGTGGGATGCAAGCACAGTGTGTGTGTGTGTGTGTGTGTGTGTGTGTGTGGGATGCAAGCAGTGTGTGTGTGTGTGTGTGTGTGTGTGTGGGATGCAAGTAAGGAGTGTGTGTGTGTGTGTGTGTGTGGGATGCAAGTAAGGTGTGTGTGTGTGTGGGATGCAAGTAAGGTGTGTGTGTGGGATGCAAGTAAGGTGTGTGTGTGTGTGGGATGCAAGCACTGTGTGTGTGTGTGTGTGTGTGTGTGATGCAAGCAAGGAGAGTGTGTGTGTGTGTGTATGATGCAAGCAAGGAGAGTGTGTGTGTGTGTGTGTGTGTGTGTGTGTGTGTGTGTGTGTGTGTGATGCAAGCACTGTGTGTGTGTGTGTGTGTGTGTGTGTGTGTGTGTGTGTGTGTGTGTGTGTGTGTGTGTGTGGGATGCAAGCAAGGAGTGTGTGTGGGATGCAAGTAAGGAGAGTGTGTGTGTGTGGGATGCAAGTCAGGCGAGTGTGTGTGTGTGTGTGTGTGTGTGTGGGATGCAAGTCAGGCGAGTGTGTGTGTGTGTGTGTGTGTGTGGGATGCAAGTCAGGCGAGTGTGTGTGTGTGTGGGATGCAAGTCAGGCGAGTGTGTGTGTGTGTGTGTGTGTGTGCAGATGCAAGTCAGTGTGTGTGTGTGTGTGTGCAGATGCAAGTCAGTGTGTGTGTGTGTGTGCAGATGCAAGTCAGTGTGTGTGTGTGTGTGTGTGTGTGTGTGTGTGTGTGTGTGTGTGTGTGTGTGTGTGTGGGATGCAAGTCAGGCGAGTGTGTGTGTGTGGGATGCAAGTCAGGCGAGTGTGTGTGGGATGCAAGTCAGGCGAGTGTGTGTGGGATGCAAGTCAGGCGAGTGTGTGTGTGTGTGGGATGCAAGTCAGGCGAGTGTGTGTGTGGGATGCAAGTCAGGCGAGTGTGTGTGGGATGCAAGTCAGGCGAGTGTGTGTGGGATGCAAGTCAGGCGAGTGTGTGTGGGATGCAAGTAAGGCGAGTGTGTGTGTGTGTGTGTGGGATGCAAGTAAGGCGAGTGTGTGGGATGCAAGTAAGGTGTGTGTGTGTGTGTGTGTGTGTGTGTGTGTGTGATGCAAGTAAGGAGTGTGTGTGTGGGATGCAAGTAAGGAGTGTGTGTGTGGGATGCAAGTAAGGAGTGTGTGTGTGGGATGCAAGTAAGGAGAGTGTGTGTGGGATGCAAGTAAGGAGAGTGTGTGGGGGATGCAAGTAAGGAGAGTGTGTGTGTGGGATGCAAGTAAGGAGAGTGTGTGTGTGGGATGCAAGTAAAGAAAGTGTGTGCGTGGGATGCAAGTAAGGAGAGTGTGTGTGTGTGTGTGTGGGATGCAAGTAAGGAGAGTGTGTGTGTGTGTGTGTGTGTGTGTGTGTGTGTGTGTGTGTGTGTGTGGGATGCAAGTAAGGAGAGTGTGTGTGTGTGTGTGGGATGCAAGTAAGGAGAGTGTGTGTGGGATGCAAGTAAGGAGAGTGTGTGTGTGTGTGTGTGTGATGCAAGGAGAGTGTGTGTGTGTGTGTGATGCAAGGAGAGTGTGTGTGTGTGTGTGTGTGTGTGTGTGTGTGTGTGTGTGTGTGTGTGTGCAAGTAAGGAGAGTGTGTGTGTGTGTGTGTGGGATGCAAGTAAGGAGAGTGTGTGTGTGTGTGGGATGCAAGTAAGGAGAGTGTGTGTGTGTGGGATGCAAGTAAGGAGAGTGTGTGTGTGTGTGTGTGTGTGTGTGTGTGTGTGTGTGTGTGTGTGTGTGTGTGGGATGCAAGTCAGGAGAGTGTGTGTGTGTGTGGGATGCAAGTCAGGAGAGTGTGTGTGTGTGTGTGTGTGTGTGTGTGTGTGTGTGGGATGCAAGTCAGGAGAGTGTGTGTGTGTGTGTGTGTGTGTGTGTGTGTGTGTGTGTGTGGGATGCAAGTCAGGAGAGTGTGTGTGTGTGTGTGTGTGTGTGTGGGATGCAAGTCAGGAGAGTGTGTGTGTGGGATGCAAGTCAGGAGAGTGTGTGTGTGTGTGTGTGTGTGTGTGTGTGTGTGTGTGTGTGGGATGCAAGTCAGGAGAGTGTGTGTGTGTGTGTGGGATGCAAGTCAGGAGAGTGTGTGTGGGATGCAAGTCAGGAGAGTGTGTGTGTGTGTGTGTGTGTGTGTGTGTGTGTGTGTGTGTGTGTGTGTGTGTGTGTGTGGGATGCAAGTCAGGAGAGTGTGTGTGTGTGTGTGTGTGTGTGTGTGTGTGTGTGTGTGTGTGTGGGATGCAAGTCAGGAGAGTGTGTGTGTGTGGGATGCAAGTCAGGAGAGTGTGTGTGTGTGTGTGGGATGCAAGTCAGGAGAGTGTGTGTGTGTGTGGGATGCAAGTCAGGAGAGTGTGTGTGTGTGTGGGATGCAAGTCAGGAGAGTGTGTGTGTGTGTGGGATGCAAGTCAGGAGAGTGTGTGTGTGTGTGTGTGTGGGATGCAAGTCAGGAGAGTGTGTGTGTGTGGGATGCAAGTCAGGAGAGTGTGTGTGTGTGTGTGGGATGCAAGTCAGGCGAGTGTGTGTGTGGGATGCAAGTCAGGCGAGTGTGTGTGTGGGATGCAAGTCAGGAGAGTGTGTGTGTGTGTGTGTGTGTGTGTGGGATGCAAGTCAGGCGAGTGTGTGTGTGTGGGATGCAAGTCAGGCGAGTGTGTGTGTGTGTGGGATGCAAGTCAGGCGAGTGTGTGTGTGTGTGTGTGTGTGTGTGTGTGTGGGATGCAAGTCAGGCGAGTGTGTGCGTGGGATGCAAGTCAGGTGAGTGTGTGTGTGTGTGTGTGTGTGTGTGTGTGTGTGTGTGTGTGGGATGCAAGTCAGGTGAGTGTGTGTGTGTGTAAGATGCAAGTCAGGTGAGTGTGTGTGTGGGATGCAAGTAAGGCAAGTGTGTGTGGGATGCAAGTAAGGCGAGTGTGTGTGGGATGCAAGTAAGGCGAGTGTGTGTGTGGGATGCAAGTAAGGTGAGTGTGTGTGTGTGTGTGGGATGCAAGTAAGGCGAGTGTGTGTGGGATGCAAGTAAGTAGTGTGTGTGTGTGTGTGTGTGTGTGTGTGTGTGGGATGCAAGTAAGGTGTGTGTGTGGGATGCAAGCAAGGAGTGTGTGTGGGATGCAAGTAAGGAGTGTGTGTGGAATGCAAGTAAGGAGAGTGTGTGGGATGCAAGTAAGGAGAGTGCGTGTGTGTGTGGGATGCAAGTAAGGAGAGTGCGTGTGTGTGTGGGATGCAAGTAAGGAGTGTGTGTGTGTGTGTGTGTGTGTGTGTGTGTGTGGGATGCAAGCAAGGAGTGTGTGTGTGTGGGATGCAAGCAAGGAGTGTGTGTGTGTGGGATGCAAGCACGGTGTGTGTGTGTGTGTGTGTGTGTGGGATGCAAGCACGGTGTGTGTGTGTGTGTGGGATGCAAGCACGGTGTGTGTGTGTGTGTGTGTGTGTGTGTGTGTGTGTGTGTGTGTGTGTGTGAGATGCAAGTATGGAGTGTGTGTGTGGGATGCAAGTATGGAGAGTGTGTGTGTGGAATGCAAGTAAGGAGAGTGTGTGGGATGCAAGTAAGGATGTGTGTGTGTGTGTGTGTGTGTGTGTGTGTGTGTGTGTGTGTGTGTGTGTGTGTGTGTGATGCAAGTAAGGATGTGTGTGTGTGTGTGTGTGTGTGTGTGTGTGTGTGTGTGTGATGCAAGTAAGGTGTGTGTGTGTGTGTGTGGGATGCAAGCACTGTGTGTGTGTGTGTGTGTGTGTGTGTGTGTGTGTGTGTGTGTTGGATGCAAGCAAGGACTGTGAGTGCGTGTGTGGGATGCAAGGAGTGTGTGTGTGTCTGTGTGTGTGTGTGTGTGTGTGTGTGTGTGTGTGTGTGTGGGATGCATGCAGAGCGTGTGTGTGTGTGTGTGTGTGTGTGTGTGTGTGTGTGATGCAAGCAAAGGAGTGTGTGTGCGTGATGCAAGCAAAGGAGTGTGTGTGTGGGATGCAAGCAAAGGAGTGTGTGTGTGGGATGCAAGCAAAGGAGTGTGTGCGTGTGTCTGATGCAAGCAAAGGAGTGTGTGCGTGTGTCTGATGCAAGCAAAGGAGTATGCGCGTGTGTGTGATGCAAGCAATCGGATATTGGCAAAGGCTCTTGCTACCCCCATAGTGCCTTTTTTAGGCAAGGCTCAAAAGACAAATCCACCTCCATAGGTATCACAAGGGATAAGAAACTAAGAGTAATGCTACTCACCGCCAGAAGTCTAAACCTCAAGATGCACACACTTGAAACTCTCCTTAGCATGGAGAACACCGATATCTGTGCAGTAACAGAAACCTGGTTCAGGGCTCCCAAGAGCACCCCAGCACTACCAGGTTATACCTCATACCATGCTTTTCGGCCCCAAAACTTGGACCGTACCACAAAAGTAGGGGGAGTATCGATATTCATCAAAGATACCCACACCTCCAGGTTGGTGGCAAAGCACAAAGCATCAGAGACTATCCATGTGCAACTAACAGTGGGTAAAACTGCCTTCTAGTTTATAGCCTGCTACAGACCACCTTCCCAAACCCAGGAACCCCACTCGGCCTTCCTGAGAACACTGGAAAATATGAAGGTCTCTCCAAACACCATTATATTGGGCGACTTCAACTACCCAAACATAGACTGGGAGCATTACTCTAGCTCCAACACCCTTGCCCAAAGGTTCCTAGAATTTATAAACTCAAATGCTATGGAACAACTTGTTACCACTCCCACAAGAGGGGAAAACATACTGGACCTGATCATCACCAACATGGGGACTCTATGCTCCAGACCAGAAGTGTATCCCTCACTGGTAAGATCAGACCATAAACTAATCTCACTGGATATTCACATCCTGACCCCACCCCCTGCCCAGAAAACCACAGTGAAAAACTTCTCTAAAGCAAATTTCACACTCTTCAAAACCGAGGTGGAATCCTTCAAAGCCCCCAGGCCTGTGGAAAATACAGCCCAGACCGCAGAATCCTTTATAAACACATTCTATGAACACCTTCAGGAATGCATGGATCATGCAATCCCAAATAAAACCAAGACCCAATCCTCTAAAGGCAGACGTCCTGTCTGGTGGACCCCAGCCATAAACAAACTATATAATAGAAGGAGGAAGCTACTAAATGATAGAACAAAATCCCAAAAAGGGAAGGCATCACTGATCAGTATTAGCAAAAAACTACAGGCACTCATAAAATTATCTAAGGCCAGCTTCGGGAGAAAAATTGCACAGGACACTAAGGATAATCACAAGGCTTTCTTTAGTTATGTTAGGAACCTGGGTGGTAATTCCCAGATATGCTCAGAATTAGTCCAAAATGACAGAAAATACACTGAACCCACAGATCTTGCCAACATCCTAGCTGACAGGTTCAGCGCAAACCCCCACCCCCCACCAAAAGGGCAAATATCTATCCCAGCAGAGTGCTGCCCCCCGACATCTCAGATGCTCGGGTAGAGCCGCCCTCTCCAAAGCAAAAAAACACAGCATCAATGGGACCAGACAGTGTCCCGGGCTGCGTCCTACATGAACTCCAAGAAGAGCTAAACCCAAACATAAAACTACTGTTCAGTCTCAGCCTTACTACAGGATATGTACCCAAAGAGTGGCGTACAGCAACAGTGGTCTTTCTCCATAAAGGTGGTGCCTCAATGGATCCTGGAAACTATCACCCCATAAGCCTGACTAGCTTGGTCTGCAAAGCTATGGAAAGGATCATCATGGACCTCATAAATAAAGATATTGGGGACCTACAGACACTGGATCCTACCCAGTTCAGCTTTAAGGGCAGATCCTGCCTCTTAAACCTGGTTGATTTCTTTGAAACAGTCACCAAGGTGATTGACTAGGGGAAGGTGGTCCATACAGCCTACCTGGACCTCGCAAAAGCCTTCGATACAATACCCCACTTGGGCATTATAGATAAGCTCACCAGCTTAAATATAAACCCCTATGTCACTAGATGGATTGCAAACTGGCTCAAGGACAGAACCCACATGGTTAGAATTGCTGGAGCCATGTCAGACTCCAAACCAGTTACAAGTGGTGTCCCACAAGGCTCAGTCCTGGGACCGCTCTTGTTCGGTATATATTTCTTGGAGGTACAGGCCAACACGGAAGGACTGTGGCTGACCAAGTTCGCAGATGACTGCAAACTGGGTGCCATAATCAACTCTCCAGCCGACACAAGCATCCTCCAAAAGGGCCTCATAGAAACAGACAACTGGTGCCAGAGCCATGGCCTCAAGCTAAATGCCAAAAAGTGTATAGTCATCCCCTTTGGCAAAAACAAAGTGCCCACAAATTACCACATAGGCGGTAATCCATTAAGTACAGAAGAAGTAATTAGGGACCTGGGGACCCAAGTTGATAGCAATCTCTCATTTGACAACCACGTGGCCAAAGTGGTTAGAAAAACATTTTATATAGCCCGCCTAATCATGAAAGGATTCACATCTAGATCGGGGGAGGTCATCGTGCCTCTTTACTCATCCCTTATCAGGCCCATAATTGAGTACAATGCCCCTTTTGGGATGTACCTTACCAGACACCTGCAGCAACCTCATCAGGCCCATAATTGAGTACAATGCCCCTTTTGGGATGTACCTTACCAGACACCTGCAGCAACTGGAAAGACCCCAAAAGTACCTCACCAAGAGGATCAAAGGGCTCAAACAGATGCCATATGCTGCCCAGTTAAAGAAACTCCAGCTCTACTCAGTGGCATACCGCCTGTTCAGAGGTGATCTGTGCCTGACGTATAAAGCCATGTCCAACCCGGAATTAATGGACATGCTGCATCTCAGAAAATCCAAATCCCATCGAGCTACGCACTCGAGAGACTTGAACCTCAGCACTGAAATAAATAGGACATGCTGGAGGGACAGATTCATAACCCAGAGGCTCCCTTCACTCTGGAATAAAATCCCAGTCCAGGTTAGGCAGAGTCCCTCATTGACTCTCTTCAAGAGGAATCTTGAGTGGATGGGAGATAGTAGGTTTACCCCGGGTATCACTTCTGTGTCACTCTTAGAGGCACAGTATACTAACCTTGAAAAAGGGCATAGCAAAATAAATTTAAAATGGGTGGCGAAAGCCAAACACATTCTGGCTAGGCTTATAAATGCCCTAGGGCAGATAGCCTAGTATGAACCTATGAACATGCATGTATTACATATAAATGCCCACGACTGGGGCTTCCAAGACCCATAGATCTGTAGTTCTGCACATATATGCTCATGGCTGCCTAGTTGTATATAGTGGCTTGTGCCTGTATACCGCACTTCATCATCCATGCAGGCACACGTCTGATAAAGTTTTGCATTTTTTTTGACATATGCCTCTTGCTGTTGGCTGCTTATACAGCTAAGAAAGGTTTATTGACATGGGGAGAGCCGCTGTACATAATATATGTTGACGTATGCCTATGGTGCCCTGGATAGGGATTGTGCCCAAGTCTGTGTGATATCAGCAGATTCATTGGTCTGTGCAGTCGCTGTTAGAGGTAGTTCAATTAGGTCCAGTATCACAATGCACAATGAATATGGCTTGCTGTTTCTTTAACATTACCATGTTTTGCTGCTGGTCATAATTTACCCTGGAGGTTTGCTATTGAAATTCAGAAACTGCATTCATTGACCGGTCACAATGGTCAACCCAAAATGCTGAATTTGGAACTTTGAAACAGCAGCCATGGAGAAAACGAATAAATTAACATCATAGCAGGAGGTGACGTCAGTCATCCATGCTATGCACCTTAACATACCGTTACACTCTACAGTCAATGGTACGTTAATTGTACTATTTTTGCATGGGGGGGCAATGCCCCCTTGCACCCCCCTTATGTGGGGGGCTGTGCTCCCAACACCTCCTGCAAATTAAATATACCAACTCCAAGATCGCACTACAGTGGGGAAATGGGTTAATTCCCTGTTCCTCACTGAGCCACTATCTCCATTCACAATGCCGAACTCAGATACTCAAACTACACTACCCATTTGTTGTAGTGTAGTCGATGTATTTTGGTTCGGCATTCTGCCTATTTGAAAAGTGCCTTTCAACCACATACTGGTTGAGCACAGGCACCTCGGACATTTAATAGTTATAATAATATAATAATTTTCTCCATGGCTGCTGTTTCTTTTTACTAGCTAGGCTACCCCTTGGCTGCTGCGTGCTCCAGGCCCCTGTGCTCTGATCATATCTTGCCTAACCTCCACTAGGAGACTATTAACCACCAGGGAAGAAAGGACCCATCCCAACCATCCAGCTGTAATAACACCTCATAAGAATAACCCTGTGCTCTCCCAAGAAAAGAAATAAGAGACTTGCCTACCCTCCACTAGGAGACTATTAACCACCAGGGAAGAAAGGACCCATCCCAACCATCCAGCTGTAACAACACCTCATAAGAATAATCCAACTGACGTAAAAACAAGTACAAAAACCAAGTAAAAAGCAGCTCCACGGGTAGAAACACTCAGTCCAGGAATCACAAATGTGATACAACCAGAAATAAACTGAAGTTAAATAACTTTAATGAATAAAAACAGAAGAATTAATCAAGTGCTTTCGTCTGGTTCCTACCAGGCTTTATCAAGATACTGCTCAGTGAAAAGTAAAACCATTTTATATCATTATACATACATCAGGTGATCACTTAATTGACCACTGCTGGTGTTAATTATGATAATTAGTTAAAAGTTTAAACATTTTTAAAGTGTCTTTGAAGTATTTTTTAAGGTGTTAAAATATTTGTACTCCCTGCAAGTCAATAATACTGCAATAACACGTTGTTCTAAAAACTATCTAGATACCTCGTGTGTCAAAAAATCTTGTAAAAATAAATACATATAACTAGTTAATGCAAACCACTAATAATTCATGCATTGTGTTAAATAACAATTTTTTAAAAGTGCAAATACTAAGAACACTAAGGCCACTAAGAAAAAGGATTTATGAGCATCTATACGAAATTAGTAAGAAGAAAGATACTAATGCTTTTTTTAAACATTCAATGCAATGTATTAACATGCATCTAAAATTCCTTATCCTAGACCAGGTCACCCAGGATCCCAGAGGAGGGGACTGGGAGACTCGTCTAGAGCATAAAGAACTTTTGTGGCAATTGAAATTAAATGCAACAAGACCCCCAGGTCTAAATGATAGCATCAGTATAGCAAGTGCACTAAAGCTTAGCAGGGAGAAATTATGAGTAAACAAAAAACTGTTTTGAAAATGCCAGGTAATCAACAGGCAGTTAGTTAATGATGTATTTTTATTTTATGTTATTAACTTTCAACCAGAAGTACATGTTTTTACTATAAGGATTTATATTTAGAACATTTTAAGTGCATATTTGTATATATTTTTTAAATATTTGTTCTTAGTATTTGCACTTTTAAAAAATTGTTATTTAACACACTGCATTAATTATTAGTGGTTTGCATTAACTAGTTATATGTATTTATTTTTACAAGATTTTTTAACACACAAGGTATCCAGATAGTTTTTAAAACAACGTGTTATTGCAGTATTATTGACTTGCAGGGAGTACAAATATTTTAACACCTTAAAAAAATACTTCAATGACACCTTAAAAAATGTTTAAACTTTTAACTAATTATCATAATTAACACCAGGAGTAGTCAATTAAGTGATCACCTGATGTATGTATAATGATATAAAATGGTTTTACTTTTCACTGAGCAGTATCTTGATAAAGCCTGGTAGGAACCAGGCGAAAGCGTTTGATTAATTCTTCTGTTTTTATTCATCAAAGTTATTTAACTTCAGTTTATTTCTGGTTGTATCACATTTGTGATTCCTGGACTGAGTGTTTCTACCCGTGGAGCTGCTTTTTACCTCTTAAGAATAACCCTGTGCTCTCCCAAGAAAAGAAATAAGAGTATGTGTTATTCTTAATACTGGCTTTAAAGCTAAATCTTTAAACTGCTTAATCCTTGTTGTTGTTAATTGTAAGCCTCTCAGCCTGATCACCCAGTAGCCATACCACCCCCCTATATCCTGTAGTCTTAGGATAGTCCTTTTTATATTGTTAGCTTTCTTATCCTATTCAAATAGATTGTCTTTCTAGCCCTAGTCTAGCCTTCCCCATTTTATTTACCTCTGCTATTAACCTGATTGCCCACTAGGTGGCACCCTCTTATCTATTCCTTCTTGTACCCCCCATTCTTTGAAAAGCTTTCCTCTTTTAAAAATTGATTTTTAGCATTCTCACTATTGACCATACCTATAACCTGCTCTGCTCTAATTTCCCACCTTCCGCCTTTACATACTCATACACTACTTCTCAATCTTTCTATACAGATCTCAAACCTACTTACCCCTGCAGGCAGTATTCCACAATCAGAATTTCACAGATTGTTCACCTTGACTGTCTCACTCAACTGTCTCTACCCGCTCCGTTCGCCCTACGGGCTCACTCCGCTCCCCTCCCTACCCCCAATTCCCACCCACCCCAGGGGTCCTTCACTTATTCTCGCTAACCGCACCCCCATCTTCTCTGTACCAATCAACTACTACACCTTATTACCACTCCACAACCCGATTTACATACTTACCTCTCCTAACCTTATCATATATCCTCCCTATCCTTACAGTTTCAACTTACCAGCTGCTACTACTACACACCCCTATCAATTTAACATCTGATACAAAGATCATGGTCAAAGTTTCCTACCTTAATCAATTAAAACACATATCCTTTGTCTCTCTCCTACCTCCTCTAATAATTACCTACATATTAACCTCTTATGAACAACCATTACACCCAAACCTTCTATTCCCCTCCAAACTCACTTCCACACCACTACTAGCTATCTACCAACACAGCTATAACACCATAACTAGTCCCTGCTACCTGCAAGCCAAATATCATAGACTAACACATATAAGATATAGTAACCTACATACAAGAAAAATAATTTTTTATTTCTCTAAATTTAACAACCCCACATATAAAACATTCCACCTAGCCCTGCTAGATGGAGACATTCATCCTAACCCAGGCCCAAACAATATTCCCAACGCTGTACCAAGCAACTCTTACATAACTAATACACATACTCCTAATAAACCTCCAAACTCCTTTTCTATAGCACATCTTAACATTCGAAGCATTAAAAACAAGATTGCCCATCTTCATGCCCTACTAGAATTTTACCAATTTGACATCCTATGTTTATCTAAAACATGGCTAAAACCCTCCATTGATGACAATGAAGTTACCCCACCTGCCTACAATATCCTTAGATTAGACCGTATTAACAAAAAGGGAGGGGGTGTAGCAGTCCTTTATAAAAACAATCTACAAGTTACCACTTCAAGCATAAATCTACCGATATTTAATAATGCTGAAATCCTTGTCACCAAACTTCAAATCAACAAATTCAAATCCATTAACATTGCTTGTATCTGCCTTCCCCCTGGAAATAACATTAATACCCTTGAATGCATTCTAAACTGGCTATCACTCAATCTTCCACAAGAAACTATTGTACTTGGAGACTTTAACATTGACTGGAAGTCCTGTAGTACCCCTCAACCCACCACCCATATTAATCTTCATGGCTTCTCACAAGTCATCACCTCCCCTACAAGAATTAATAAAACCAACAACAAGGAAAGCACATTATACTGGATCCTGACAAACTCTCCACATCTCACATACAAAGCAGGAACCCTCCCTGATGATCTGAGTGACCACTCATTCACATATATCATCAGACACAAAACTAGCATACCTAACCCAAATACCTATCGAACAATTCGGACTAAATAATTCTTCAACCCTGACCTTTTCCAACTAGAACTCAAACACTGCAATTGGTCACCACTAAAAATACTCCCTCTAGATAAAGCAGTTGACGACTTTAATTCCAAATTCTTAGCCATCCTTGACCAACATGCCCCAGTACGCTCTATTAGAAAGAAAGCTAAAACTGCCCCTTGGCTCACCATAACTACTAAACAGAAAATTCTCCTCAGAAACAAATCTTGGGCAAAATGGCGCACTACCAGGAATTTTACAGACCACCAAACCTTCAGACAACTTAGAAATACTACTAAAAAAGCTATCCTATTAGGTAAACAAAACTTTTACATCCAACTACAACAAACTAACCAAAGGAACCCACAAAAATTTTGGTCCAGCATCGACAAACTCCTACACCCAGGCCAATCTACTACACCTAGCCCAAAAGACTCTAGCCATGAGAATCCAACACAAACTGCCAATGCCTTTAATTCTTTTTTTCCAGATGCCATTCAAACACTAGCTAAGCAATTATCTCCAAGTTTCCATAATCTAAACACCTCACCAACATACCCGATTACATCATTTCAGCGAAAACCTGTTCCTACTTCATTTGCTCTCTTCTAGAAAAACTAAAACCTACTACCCCCTCTGCTGATCATCTACCTGCAGAATACCTGCAAAAAGGAGCCAAAGCCATAGCCTTCCCCATTTCCATACTAATAAACAGAACTATAACCAAAGGATATATCCCATCTATCTGGAAAATCTCACACATCATCCCCCTTCATAAAGGTGGAAACTCCATTGACATTTCAAACTATAGACCAATAGCTCTACTCTCTCCACTGGCAAAAATTATGGAAAAATGTGTCCATAAGCAACTACTCACCCATCTTATCGAAAATAACCTACTTGCCAACTGTCAACATGGGTTTAGACCTAACCACAGTACCACCACAGCTCTACTCTCCTTCACAGACTGTATAAATTCAAACCGTAATAATAATACTCTTTCCTCATCTGTCTTCATTGATTTATCTAAGGCTTTTGACATGGTTAACCACCAGCTCCTTATAGAAATACTTAAATCTCTTTCTCTTGATACACTAGCCTTAAAATGGTTCAAATCCTACTTAGATAAAAGACAACGGGCAGTACTATGGAAAACAATCTATCTTCTCACCTCCCCATTTCCCTTGGTGTTCCCCAGGGCTCCATATTAGGCCCACTGTTATTTTCCATTTTCACTAACGACCTCCACCTAGCAATTCCACATGCAACCTGCATTCAATATGCAGACGACTCCACCATTATTTGCTCAGCTAAAACTCCTACCGAGCTACAGTCCCTGACACAAAAAGCATCTAATACAGTTGAGCAATGCTTTTTAAACCGTTGCCTCCTACTTAACCCTAAAAAAAAGTAAACTTCTACTCTTGCTCCTACTCGCAGGTCAACCCCTCTTCACTTCACTCTTATATCCAAGAACGGGACACTTATATCTCCTGACCTAACCACTAAACCTCTTGGAATAACCATAGATAATAACCTAAACTTCAATACTCATATTAACATCACTAAAAAAACAGTAAATAAAAAACTGGGATCCCTTTACAGAATCAAACCCTTTCTTACTCCTTCAGCCAAAACCGCTATAGCTAGAACTCATTTAATCTCTACCCTACTCTATGCTTCACCCATATTTACCAATCTCTCAAAAAAAAACCTCAACAGACTTGCTACCTCCTATTATAGTATTGCTAGATTTGCCACAAGTTCTCCTTTTAGAACACATCATTGTAACAACCTAAAGCAATTAGGATGGCTAGAGTTCCAAAACCAGATACTATTTCACCAACTTGCTATTATCCATAAGAGCCTGTATTACCCCACCTGTACACCTATACTGACTACTCTCATAGCCCCCTACAACAATCTTAAGCATTTACGCTCTTCTAATAAGCTACTTATTACTACCAGCAAATCCAACAACTCAGCTGGAGATTCGTTGTTCTCTAACTCTGTTGGCAAACATTGGAACATACTTCCCTCTGAACTCCTATCTCTGTCCTCTGTAACACTTTTTAAACAAACTAAAACAATTTCTCAGTACTCATTGGTTATGCCCTTGTACTAACCCTGACTAACTTTTTTTTCTATTTCCTATGTGTTGTCTGCTTCTAATATGAGTATGTTCTATCTACTGACATTCTCTTGCTGTTTCCTATAAATCTTGTATTTCACTGTATCACATGGTACATTTGTATAAGTAAACAACTTTATTATGCTATTTTATCCTGCTTGCACAAGTACACAACTATGTTGTTATATTTTTGTTTTTCATATCTCCTCATCATGAGCCATGTACTCTTGTAATGACAACTGCATCAAGTCTGTATGGCTGAAACTGTTTAGAACTTTTTAACTACTGTTGTACTTCTCTGAATTGTGACAACTTTTACTGTATATATTGTGTTTGTGTTGGAGCTTTTCTCCCTGGGCCTCTACTGAAAATGGATTTGTATTCCAGTTAGACCAGCCCAGTCAACAAATGTAAAATAAATAAATAAATAAATAGTAAACCTACCTTGGAGCATATCTATGTATCAGATCCTAGGATTTGGTGTAGTGGCATGCTTCACATCCACAGTAGCAGCATGTCTAGCATCTATAATACTGGGAAGGTAGTACACACATTGAGCTGGATTGTGCTACATATGCCAGTTGTAGTGTTTTATAATTGCTCTGATTTGGAGGATAGTTCTGATACAGACTTAGGCTTTGTGGCATCTACATATTTGCAGTCCTGCAAGTGTTTTAAGGCCTGTATTGCTGTATGGGTGGGGATGTTATAGAGACAGGAATAAGTCATTATTTTTGTACACTAGCCAACGTCTCTGCACTCAGATAATGTGTACCTGTTGACTGTGCCCTTTTTGCCTTCACATGTTATCTGGAAGCCAGCCACTGCACTTCTGCTGTTATGCCAGGGATATTGACAGTGTGCTGGTGTGAAGAAATTCCTGCTGCTTACAGCCTCACCATCATACTATACAAACTGCTGTTTAGGAACAAAGATACATGATGTTGCTTATGCACTAATCTGTTAAACTGTCAGACAAGGATTACAGTAGAGCATAAACTATTTACCGTTGAGCTTTCTTGCATTCACAGAATATTTTCATTGTCACATATGGTGCCCACCATTATGTGCCATTCCTCTATTCTACATGTTGTGCCCTAGTTCTGGGGTGTTTATCATATGCACATTGCTATTCCATCACAACATTTTTGACAACAAATTTTTCTGTTGACTTTCTGTTTACTTGCTCCTACAAATCACATGGTGCTTGGAATGTCATTTGGTCAACTTATATTGACTTTTGGCATTTTATGTTATGCGTGCTTGTAGCTGTTTTCACCTAATTATTGCTTCAGTCCAGGCAGATCTCTTTACAAGTACACCGTCCTCAAGTTCTCCTGCAACTGTGTCAAAAAATCATTTCCCTCTCTCAACCACACAGGGGCATGATCAGTGTTGGCTAATGTCATCTTCACCTGGTTATGTTTGATGACTTCACTCAAGCCCTGTTCCCTCACTACCCTGGAATTTGGAATCTTCCCATCTGCTCCTGAAAGATTCAGCTTTCTATAGCTATAAGTCAATATCTTCCACTGCACCCTTATTCTTTCCTTCATTCTCTCATCTTCCTCCCTTCATGTGTCCTGGGGATGAAACACTACATTGGTCTTCAAGCATTGCTCACTTCTCCTTCCTCTTCCTTAACCAACTGGGCACTTACCCTAGATTCTCACTCTGCTCCTTTTTGTGTTGCTTTCATGGGGTGATGTTCCTCATCCTCCTGTTGGACCTCACATTTGATATCCTCCTTTGTACAACTTGTTACTTCACCTTCATCCCTATATTCTTGTTGACTCCTAAACAATGTGTACTTGGATTCCTGCATATTACACCCCCTCTTAAACACAAGACTATGCTTCTGTAACCTCAGTAATGTTCCTTTTTCCTTTTAAATCACTGCATTGCAGGTCGTCTCTTTCCTTACCTGGACTTCTTTTATTGCACAGTAATACCACACAGATATTATCTAAGTCACGTCTGTTTGTTCTCTTCTCTTCTGCTATGTTCTGTGCCTCTTTTTTTCCTTTTGTGAATTGCCTGCGCACTTACTCCTATCATGACGTGTCCGTGAGCAATGCCAGGTCTTGGACTGTGGTAATCAATAATGTCACCAAAGTCAGGATTTCAAGGTAACACAGCTTTAATTTTACAGAATGGCAGTATACTCGACACAGTTACCATCATAGCTTCTTACCTGTCCAAAAGACTATATGCATTATGGGTAGTCAGTAATCTGAAAGGCAGAAGCTCACTCAGAGATGTATAATGTAATGGACATTCAGAAACCATGTAGCTGAAACACTCATAGGTACATAAAGGGTCATTTCCATATATCCCATGTGCCTCCACTACAGGAGGTTTAAGGTATTATATATACAGTGAAGATTATAGCTTGTCTATGTCTTTCTTTTACTTTTTACTAAATGGTTTGTCTGGGTGCCATTTTATCGTGTATGTGTGTGTGTGTGTGTGTGTCATCATATCCTCTCTTCTGCATTTGTGACATCTTTAGTCTGGGACATCTTTTGTCTAAAACTAGGCCATATACATCTGAGATGATAAATGTTTGTGTGGTGTCTTGCTAAGAACATTGCTGTACCTGGCTAAAGAATAGCTCTTATACCGTGATAAAATTGAATAACAGTAGGTGAACTTCACAAATGGAAACGATTGAACATAAAAGCAAGAATACCAATCCTATTTGCATTTCCAGTACAAGAAGAAAGTGGATGGTGAAGTATTGTCTGTATTATGGCTGCCATATCCGTTATTTGGCTTAAAGTGTAACAAAACAGGTTCTTGTACTCTACTCCTGTTGGACGACAAAGGTAATGAAATCCATTGTGTGTGGCAATGTTATGCATGGCTAATTCGCAGTGTTGACAGGGCAAAGTGACAGGGGAACCTGTGCATGGCAGTCCTTGATATTCCCTATTGTGATGTTTGATAGGGCTGTGTAGGTGGTTGACACTCAGAAACCTGACAGTAAGGCAGTTTATAATTGTGCATGATTTATCTGCTCTTATGTCGCATGTAAAGTCTCTGATGCTGTAGTAGGTGTGCTTATAGTCAATAACTTACCAAATGTGCCTTTTAAGTATAGTAGTGGTAGTTGTAATTTTGACACAGAATTTCTTTCCTCTCTCCTTAGGTGACTGCCGCTATGCCTCAGTGTTTTGCTTACGGGTGTCGCATTAGCCGCGATAGTCTGCCACCAGGTGTGTCCTTCCATCATTTTCCCTGGGATATTAAAATGTGTACACAGTGGTTGATAAGCTGTGGTACAGACGCTGGCAATGTCAATAAATTTGTCAAAGAGGTGAGCAGGCCAAAACCGTGACATTTCCTGTGCTCAAAACACTTTCAGGATAGCCAGTCCGAACAAAACTATATGTACGAGCTTCTTCCGGCAGAAATGAAGCCATGGCGACCAATTCGGCGACTAATTAAAGAGGCAGTGCCTACAATTTTCTCATTTGCCAACAAAAATCAAAGGACATCGAGACTACAGCGTCTACAGTGGAAAGAGCAGCGCAATGTAAGTAGATGGTCTGTGCATGATGTGTGTTAAGCATGAAAAAGTTGGACTATGCAGATGTCTGAAGTGTGCACCGGTCATGACTTATCAGAGATACAGCTTGATACTTGCAGTTTTAGATGTGGGTCAATTCAGCAAAAGACCCAGACTGCATGAACGGATGTAGCCATATATTGAACAAACTTATAGGTACGTGACAGACTAGGGAGAGTGGACACAATGTTGATGTAACATTGAGTGAGCATAAATGGTATGAATTAGGTGTGCAGACAACTAAGGAACATTTCTTAATAGTTTGACCTTTATTCTACAGCTTATAGAGGAACTTCTGAACAAACCACCAACAACCTTGCCCGAAATTGTCGATGCTGAAGCTTGTGCACAGCGTAAGGTAAGTCTATGTACTGCAATTCAGTGCATGTTATCAAGCAGTCATTACTTCATCTTTAGACATTTGATGTAAATGGTGCATCTTGAATTGACACAGATTTCTGTATCTCAGACTTGTAGCCATCAACAGCGAAAGAAGAAGAAAATTGCAGCAGACTCATTGGCAGAGGGAGCAGAAGCAAGTGTGTTTACAGAACCAAACCGAGATTGTGATGTGGTCGTGGAACATGTTCAGGTAAGTATTAACTTCTTGCAATTAAATGAGCCCTGTAGAGGGTGCGAGTTTCACAGTGGAGGAGTATCAGTTGTCATAAGCAAAAAATGTAAAGTTGTATAGTAATTATACATTGAGTAGTGAATTGAGGTTAACAGTCATAAAGTTAACAGCATAGCTAATAACTGTGTTGTGCTTCGATAACTTCAGTATGTAGTTTATTTTGCAAAATATAAGCCCGTATTCTGTATGGTATTGGAGAATGTCAGTTTAGGGACAGACATGCTGTAATTCTTGGGATAGACATGCTGTAATGCAACTAATGTCCAGCACCATTAGATGTAGAAGTTGTTTGTAGACATGCATCACAGCCTCATAAGTAACGACAATGTTGTACTTGCAGGTACCTGGTCCTGAATTGTATGAGGAAGCGGAAACCATTGAGATGTACAATATGGAAATTCCGCAGTGTATTCAGAAAACTGTGGGCTGCCAAACGATTCAGAAAAAAGGTTGCAGTATAGGTGTGCAAGCAAAGTTTTCAGAAGTTAAAACTTAGCATGTGAAGATGATAGATGCAGCAGTACAGTTTCCTGAGGTGGTGTCAAAATGGACACCGCACACTTACTGCAAGCGGTCGAAGGTGGTGCAAACCAAAATGAGACAGCCTGATTCAGACGGAGTTCCCATTTTCAGTGAATTAGCCACAAGCAGCACACATATGAGTAGCTGTAGTCATCCAGTGGAAGACGGCTGCATTGCTCAAGTCAACTCGAGTGCATCAGTGCCTCTTCAAGTGATGGCTTGCAGCACGCCGAAGAAGTGTCCTCCAGAAAACCTGCAGACAAGCATGCAAAGTGGTTCCTCTATATCAAGGTGTGGAAATTATGACATTGAAATGGATCCTGATTGGTGCTACCCCTCAGACACTGTATCAACCTCTGACATGGAAGACACAGTAGAAGTGGATGAAGATGAAAGGATGAGAAGTGAGCCAAAGTACATTGTGTTTGAGTCTTGCCTGGATTCACTACTGTTAAAGTTGACTTGTCCCCAATGCCAAACACCTGCTGTGGAAATTGAAAAAAAATCTAAGATTGGTTCTTGTGTGTATGTGAAGGTATCCTGCATCAGTGGTCATAAAGTACTGGAGTGGCAAAGTCAGCCAGTGTTGGGATGGATGCCGGCGGGCAACTTACTACTTGCGTCCTCTGTTCTGTTTAGTGGTAGTACATATGCCCACATTGCTCGATTCTGCGCATACCTTGGAGTCGAATTTATCAGCGAGACTACCCTCTACACTATCCAACGACAATATTTGTTCCCTGTATTACAGCATACCTGGACACAGCATCAGAATCTGTTACTGGAAAATGAAGACGGGAAAGAGATAAGGTTAGCTGGAGACGGTCGCTGCGATAGTCCTGGATATTCGGCAAAGTACTGTTGCTATAGCATGATGAATCTGGATTCAGGATACATAATCAATTTTGCAGTAGAGCAGGTTTCCATGGGAGTGACTTCTGTGGCACTGGAGAAAAAAGCGTTTAAGAGGTGCATGAATAATTTGAAGGGTAAGAATATGAAAATCAGCCTGGTGGCAACAGATAGACATTGTGGAATTGGATTTGTAATGCGCAAGGAATTCCCAGAAGTTGAACATCAGTATGATGTATGGCATATGTCCAAAAGTTTAACTAAGAAAATAATGGAAGCAGGAAAAAGGCAGGGTAAACGTGACTTACTACGGTGGTGCCACAGCATTTCTAATCATCTGTGGTGGTGTGCAGAAACATGTGATGGGGATAAAGTACTTCTAGAAGATAAATGGCTGTCACTGTTGTACCATGTGACAGACATACACAGTTGGAGTGGGGCAAAGAAGTTGTCATGCTGTGAACATGAGATGCCAATCGTAGACGGAGATGAAAAGAAGTGGCTTGAAGAAGATGATGTGTGTCACAGTGCCCTGAAGAGGATAGTTACAAACAGAGTGTTTCTAAAGGATTTGAAGCAAATAACCAAGTTCTGTCACACTGGCAACCTTGAGGTCTTCCATGCATTGTTATGCAAGTACTTCCCAAGTTTGAGCACTTCAGTTATGCAGGGATGAAAGCTCGTGTCATACTTGCCATCATGGATCATAATGAAAACCTTCATCGTGAACAGGCTGTGGTCAAATTCACGAACAGCACGTCAGCAGCAATAGGTGAACCTAGATTCAAAGTTGTGTACCCAAAGGCAAAGCAGGAATGGGTTGCTAAACCAATATTTGAGAAGAGAAAGTTTGACTACATCTATGACTTGATGATGGAAGTGCTAAGAGCCAAGTGAGGGAATTTGGAAATTGAACCCATGTCCATACCAGCCCATCCGAAGAACATCGCAAAGTGTGAGCGTCCAAAGAAGAGTGTAGTGATTGCAAGACACATTTCAAGATTTGGGAAAAATAATTTGAAGCCTGGATAATGGAGTAGCATCTATCGACTGGGTGAGTACCATGTCTTAGTATTTCTCTGAGTGGATGTGTAGTTTTGAGTGCAGGGAATGAAGGTTGGTGGTAGAGAACACCATTCATTATAGATGAGTAATGGATTCTTGCAGTCATTTTAGGGTCTGGCAGATGGCATTGCACATATTTTACTTTCCTCGCAATGAAAACCACATTGATGATAAATTAAATTACTCAAGTGGCACCAGGGAGTGGACTTTACTGTATTGCCATGATTGTCAACTTGATTGTGCATGGTGAATGGAGCAAATGAGAGAGAGTGCCTGTGGCTGTTGATGGTAGCATAAATAATCTCGTAAGCAAGAATGTAGTAATAGTGGTCAAAGGGCAGACGTAATGGCCCTATTTGTTTTTTTGTATCATTTCTAGTAGATGGTTTTGGGAGTAGAGTTTCTCTTGCTATATAGTGTCCTCATATGTATTGCTCTGTTCTGGTGTAATACCATGGTGCTTGACATGTATGAGTTTTTCTGGTGGTTGGAGACAAGTGGGCCGTTCAGACTTTGAGTAACGTGTATTGTCAATATGTGTACATGAGTCAGTGCAGTTGAATTACTTATAAACCATGCTATTAGCAGTAACCGTGGTAATACAGGTATGTGTTATGTGCTCTGGAAAGATTGATTGGTATGCTGTATATGTGAATTACATCTACCGCATACTAATTAAATTGTATGTAGTAGCAAGGTCTGAGCTAAAATATTGTGCTTTGAAATTGCACTTTTGTAATCCGTGCAGTTTGGGAGTTATCAGCCACACACGTGAAGTGGTAACACTGATGACTTAGAGTAGTATATGTCCCTATGTCCAAGTATGTCACAATTGGTTAATGTCATCTTGAATGTACCTGTTAATGGTAGTTGATGTGAAATGATAGTCGTGTGAAGTTATTGTTTAGTGAGCGTATCAAAAGCATGGACAATGACAAGAGTTGCATGTAACGTCTCCCATTTCATTTGGGTGCTGACATGCATGTAACATCTCCCATTTCATTGGGGTGCTGACATTCCATTAAATATTGTATAAGATGCATATGAATATATTCTTCTGTGTGTGTGTGTGTGTGTGTGTGTGTGTGTGTGTGTGTGTGTGTGTGTGTGTGTGTGTATGCTTTCGGGTCTTTGAAAGATACTGTGTATGTTATGCGTTTTGCGTGCTGCCTGTTGGTGATGCATCTTCTAAGTTATGTAAAGGTTGCTCTGCCTTTTTGGTTTTAAGTATCTGTCATTAATTGCAATAGAGATGCATAACTGTTGTTGCTCTTATCCGGGTCAGCAGATGTGTATTTACTCGATTGACAATGGCTCAATGGAACTAGCATTGCTGTGGTTGGTATTCCTAAATGTTTGAACAGTGAAATTAGTGAATTGTATCTTTCCCATCCATGAGATAATGTAATTAAAGACAAATCATGATCTTGTGGCTTGTTTCTGAAAATACATGGAATAGTAAGAAAACTTTCCTAGTTTGGTGTCATTGTGAGGAAACAAGTTTATTTTTACTCAGTTGTTGTGTTGCAAAGGTGGAGTAGCGTGTGGATTTATCCAAAAGCCGTTGGCACTATGGGATGGCGAAGTCTATTGCTGCTTATGAACAATCTGTAGAACAGGTACTATAGTTGTTTTTTCATGAAGGATATGGATTTTAGCTCACACAGTAAGTAGATGGATTGCTGATGCTGTACAGTTATTGTAATGGTGGTTGATGCATCAATCGTAATCGTCGTCATAGGTGGCGTAGTAGCTATGAAGCTGTTGTCAGTATGCCAGGATTCTGTATAGAAAATAGTAATCATTTTTCTTTTTATAATCTAGCAAGTGTAAATTCTATATTTAATGGCAACCAGCTCTTTGCTTACAGGTAGCAAAGGACTGTGTATGTGATGCAAGAATCTGAACAACTTTTGTTATTATACATGTCCGAGTTTGCTGCATGATAATGATGGAGTTAAGTATTTGTGTTTTTTGCTAACTGACCAGTTTGGGTGAATGAAGGCTAATAGCAGTGGTATTTCATGATGAAAATTTTGCACCTGCGGATGTTTAGCTCTCATGGCTGCTGCTGTTTGTGAAAGTTTAAAAGGAAAAAGACCCATTGTAACAGGTGCTTCATCAATAGGCAGTAATTTTTTCCTTGTGTTCTACCTGATGGGTATCGTGTTTGCTGTCACCAACTCTTTGATTTTTAATTGATTTACATGCACTGCTACTTCCGTGAACACCCATGCGTGTCAGTCACAGAACTTTGGCAAAATGTCTTACCGTATACTTCACTGCCATATCCAGCATTACCATATTGTCTGCTTTGCAACACAGGTGATCAAACCACTCTGGAGATTTCTGTAATATTTTCTGTAATTGGAGCTACTTTGGGTTCAGCTGTGATGTCCTCACTCCTTGTCCTGTGTCAGTGTGCACCCTAGCAACTTTGTCAGTTGGTTCATTTTCATCACCTGTAGCTTCTTCACCTGTTAAACCTATACTGCCCAGGGGTCCATACCATAAAGTAGTAAAGGTTGCATCACTGTGTTGTACACCTTAACATTCATATAATTTGTCATTCTTCTGTAATTGCCTACACAGGGTCATGTGTAACAGTCTGCTGTGCTCTACTCTGGCTATAGCTTTGACATCTTCAAAAGACCCTTATCCTGAACTACCCCACCCTGCTACTTGATGAAGTTTACCTGTTGCGCCATGTAACCTATCTGTATTCACAAGATCATATTACATGCAATTACCTTCGATTACCGCCAGTGTTGCTAGAAATTAACAGTGCATTATGCTGTCCTTTGCTGAAGTTCAAGATCAGTCTGCCTGTACTGTCATATTGTCTGTTTACAGCAGCTTGGTTGATCTGTCCCCTGCAACCTGATGGCTATTGTCCATGACCAGTATGAGCTGCAGTGAAAACAGTGGTTGCTTGGGACCCTGTCATAAGCATTTCTGCAAGTTAAAGACTGCACATTTGGAGTCTGTCATACTTTCCAGCTTCGTCTCAAGTATGTGTATCACTGCAAACATTGTGCCAGTCATACTTCATCCTTATCTAAAAATATTTGTTTATCTCCCATCGCACAATCACCCTCTCCAGTAGTGGCATGCAATGTATTCGGAGTTTGATGCCTTTAACTCCCACAGTTGTGGGGGTCAACTTTGACTTTGTGCACTGTATTTTATTGGCAAGTTATGGCTCGTGCTGTGGGCCGGCTTTTTTACTTGCGGATGAGTTTGGAGTCATGAATTCTACCCTAGTGCCTCCTCCATATGAAGAATAAGTCTAGCTGCATTTGTAAATCATGGCTTGGCTCCTTTCAAGGCATTTGGCATAGAAAAGTGTGGAATGGCTTCTCCTTCCTGTTGAGCCACCCATGTGTACTCAGGCAGTAGTCAAAACCTGTTCAGTGTGCCCTGATAATGGCATTAAAGTCATACATTATAGATCGTCATGTTCTGCTGCTTTCTCCAGTTGGTCCTGCAACAGCTCTCTGCACTGTCACAATTGGTTAATGTCATGTTGAATGTACCTGTTAATGGTAGTCGATGTGAATGATAGTCGGGTGAAGTTATTGGTAGTGAGAGTATCAAAAGCATGGACAATGGCAAGAGTTGCATGTAACGTCTCCCATTTCATTGTGGTGTTGACATGCATGTAATCCCCCCATTTCATAGGGGTGCTGACATGCCATTAAATAGTGTATGAGATGCATATGAATATATTCTTAATATCCACACAGATGTCAATATGCAGCTGTATAACATTATCACACTAACTTCATTTTCTGTCTGTGAAATGGTGAAACCAAACCACTGTAATGCTGGAAAGCTCAAGGGGATGTTTGGCAACTCGGCTGCTGAGTTACTGCTGTGATTAGTTATATTGCTGATAATGTTTTTCAGTGACTAGACCTAATCGCTATATTGATCTGCAATTGAACCAGGTGCGGAGTATTTTCTTCGTATATACCAAAAAAGATACTTGCCTTGCTGCTGTGTCTGGGTCTTCAAAAGATACTGTGTATGTTGTGTTTTGCATGCTGGAGTATTTTCTTAGTATATACCAAAAAAGATACTTGCCTTCCTGCTGCTTTCGGGTCTTTGAAAGATACTGTGAATGTTGTGTTTTTCGTGCTGGATGTTGGTGATGTGTCTTCTAAGTTATGTAAAGGTTGCTCCGCCTTTTTGGTTTTAAGCTTCTGTCATTAATTTCAATAGAGATGCATAACTGTTGTAGCTCTTATCCTAGTCAGCAGATGTGTATTTACTAGATTGACAATTTAATTTATTTTTTTATTTTTTTATTTTACATTTGTTGACCGGTCTAGTCTCTGGATATATTCCCATTTTCAGTAGAGGCCCGGGGAGAAAAGCTCCAACATAGTATAAACAGTATTATGCAGTTATATAACAAAAACAAGTACAAAAAAAAATAAGTGGTGTATGTATCAAAAGAAGGCATACTCAAAGTAAAAGTACAGGTAGGTCAATAATATAACAGTTGTGAGATTGTTTGATAAGTGAGATACACTATAGTTAATTGTTGGTTAACATAAACACTTGTGGTTATAAGTTTTCGGAGACCAGATATTAGCATACAGAGGGGTATATAGAGTGAGATGTAGAACCATAGGCAGTAAAAAGAAAAGGTGGTTAATTAATTAATTAATCAGGGTTAGTGCAGGGACATAACCAGTGTGATTTTTAGGTGAATTTTGAGTTTTTGCTTAGTGTGACAGTGATGGAAGTAGAGTTAGATTAGTAGGTAGAAGGTTCCAGTGTTTTCCAACAGTATTGGAGAAAATGCTGTCGCCTGACAAGTTATTGGACTTACTTATACTAGCAAGTAATTTACCTGAAGAGCGTAGAGAAATCAGATTATTATAAGGGGTAATGAGGTTAGCGAGAATTGGAGTATTATTAGGTTGGTAAAAGATTTTGTGAGCAATGGTGAGTTGTGAAAAAGTTAGCAGGTCAGGGAGTTCAAGCCAGTTAAGCTGCTTAAGATTCAGACAGTGGTGTGTTTGAAATGCATTGCCAGTGGCAAACCTGGCAATATTGTTATAGGAGTAAGATAGTTTGAGAAGATTATTTTTTTTTAGATTAGTATAAATAGGAGAAGCAGAGAAGAGTTGAGATTAATTGAGAGTGGGCAATGGTGGTTCTAGCTAGAGGAGTTAGGAAGGGTTTGATTCTGTATAAGGAGCCAATTTTTCTGTTCACTGCTTGAATGGTGTTATTTATATGCATATCAAAGTTGAGGTTGTTATCAATTGTGACTCCTAATAGTTTGGTAGTTTGTTCGGGAGAGATAAGGGTACTGTTACATATAATAGAGAAATCAATAGGAGAGGACCTACTGGTGGGTGCAAAGAGTAGAAGCTTGGTTTTTTTGGCGTTCAAAAGAAGGCAGCGTTTTAGGAACCAGTCTTCTTCTAAGTTAAATACTTTTTGAGTTAGAGTAGTTCAGATGTGGAGTTAGCAGAACATATAAGTGTGGAATCATCGGCATATTGAATGCAGGTAGCTTCAGGGACTGCTATGTGAAGGTTGTTGATGAATAAAGAAAAGAGAAGAGGTCCTAAAATGGAGCCCTGGGGGACTCCAAGGGTGACTGGTAGGAGGGATGATAGTTTATTTTCCCAGAGAACTGCCTGTTGCCTATTGTTAAGGTAGGCCTTGAACCATTGTTAAACTGGGGGATTTAGAGCAAGATGTTCAAGAGTATTTATAAGTAGGGGATGATTAACCATATCAAAAGCCTTTGAAAGGTCAATGAAGAGAGCAGAAGAGAGGATGTTGTTATTACGGTTCTTATTAATGGTGTCAGTGAAAGATAGTAGAGCAGTGGTAGTGCTGTGAAATGGCCTAAAGCCATGCTGGCATGTAGCCAGAATATTGTGTTTAGTTAGGTGGTTGAGTAACTGATGGTGAATGCATTTTTCCATGACTTTAGCTAAGGGTGATAGGAGAGCTATTGGTCTGTAATTAGAGTAGTCGTTGGATTTACCACCTTTATGTAGGGGATGATGTGGGAGATTTTCCAGATGTCTGGAATGATGCCTTCATTAATGGTTCTATTGAGTAGGATGGATATGGGAAAGGCAATAACGTTCGCTGCTATTTGCAAATACTCAGAAGGTAACTGGTCAGCTGAAGGAGTACAAGGCTTAAGCTTTAGTAGGATTTTGTAGATGAAAGTTGTTGAAATAGGATGAAATCTAAAAGTTGGTAGAAATCCAGCTGTAGAAGAAGGGAGCCTCATGTTATCAGTGGAAAGCTGACTAGCTAGGGACTGTATGGTCTCTGTGAAATAGGTGTTGAAGTTGTTGGCTATTTGAAGTGGAGTGTTATGATCAGCATCATAAGGGGATGGTGTGCTAGAGTGACCAGGTTTGAGGAGTCTATTGATGTTAGTCCAAAATTTCTGAGGCTGCTTGTGGTGTGTTTGTTGTAGCTTACTATAGTAGTTCAGTAGTAGTTCAATGGCTCAATGGAACTAGCATAGCTGTGGTTGGTATTCCTAAATGTTATAACGGTGAACTAAGTGAATTGTATCTTTCCCATGCATTAGATCATGTATGTAAAGACAAATCATTATCTTGTGCCTTGTTTCTGAAAATACACAGAATAGTAGGAACTTTCCTAGTTTGGTGGCATTGTGAGGAAACTTGTTTATTTTTACTTAGTTGTGCTGCAAAGGTGGAGTAGAGTGTGGATTTATCCAAATTGTGTAACACTCTGGGATGGTAAAGTGTATTGCTGCTTATGAACAGTCTGTAGAACAGGTACTATAGTTTTTCATGAAGAATGTGGATTTTAGCTCCTACATGATGTAGATGGATTGCTGATACTGTACTGTTATTGTAAAGGGGGTTGATGCATCAATCCTAATCGCCATTGTAGGAGGTGTAGTAGCTATGAAGCTGTTGTCAGTTTGCCAGGATTCTAAATTGAAAATAGTAATAATTGATCTTTTTGTAATCTAGCAAGTGTAAATTCTATATTTAATGGCAACCAGATCTGTGCTTACAGGAAGCAAAGGACTGCGTATGCGAATGAATAATCTGAAAAACTTTTGTTATTATACATGTCCGAGTTTGCTGCATGATGTGGATGGAGATATTAAGTATTTGCATTTTTTGCTAACTGACCAGTTTTGTTGAATGAAGGCTAATAGCAGTGGTATTTCATGATGAAAGGTTTGCACCTGGGGATGTTTAGCTTTCATGGCTGCTGCTGTTTGTGTGCTTGTTTAATCAAAGAATGTTTAAAATGAAAAAGAACACTCATTGTAACAGGTGCTTCATCAACAGCCAGAAAAAGAAGACCCATTGTAACAGGTGCTTCATCAACAGCCAGAAATTTTTTCCTACTGTTCTACCTGATGGGTATCGTGTTTGCTGTCACCAACTACTTGTTTTTTAATTGATTTAAATGCACTGCTGCTTCCGTGAACACCCATGCGTGTCATTCACAGATCTTTGGCAAAATGTCTTACCGTATACTACACTGCCAAATCCAGCATACCATATTGTCTGTTTTTCAACACAGGTGATGAAACCACTCTTGAGGTGATGTCTTTAATATTTTCTGTAATTGGAGCTACTTAGGGTTCTGCTGTTATGTGCTCACTCCTTGTCCTGTGTCAGTGTGCACCCGAGCAACTTTGTCAGTCGGTTCATTTTCATCACCTGTATCTTATTCACCTGTTCAACCTATAATGCCCAGGGGTCTTTACCATAAAGTAGTAAAGGTTGCACCACTGTGTTGTACACCTTAACGTTCATATAATTTGTCTGTGTTCTGTCAATGACTACAACGGGTAAGGTGTAACGGTCAGCTGTAGCCTGCTGTGGCTATAGCTTTGACATCTTCAAAAGACCCTTATCCTGAACCACCCAGCCCTGATACTTGATGCAGTTTACCTGTTGCACCATATAACCTCCTGTCTGTATTCACAAATTCATATTACATGCAATTACCTTCCATTACTGCCAGTGTTACTAGAAATTAACAGTGCATTATGCTGTCCTTTGCTGAAGTTCAAGCTGAATCTGCCTGTACTGTCATATTGTCTGTTTACAGCAGCTTGGTTGATCTGTCCCCTGCAACCTGATGGCTTATGTCCATGACCAGTATGAGTAGCAGTGGGAACAGTGGTTGCTTGGGACACTGTCATAAGCATTTATACAAGTTAAAGAATGCCCATTTGGAGTCTGTCCTACTTTCCAGCATCGCCTCAAGTATGTGCATCACTGCAAACATTGTGCCATTCATGCTTCAGACTTATCTGAATAATAATTTGTTAATCTCCCATCGTACAATCACCCTCTCCAGTAGTGGCAGGCAATGTAGTCGGAGTTTGATGCCTTTAACTCCCACAGTTGTGGGAGTTACCTTAGCTTTTGTCCACTGTACTTTACTGGCAAGTTATGCTCTTGCTGTGGGCCAGCTGTTTCACTTGGGGATTAGTTTGTAGTCATGAACTGTACCCTAGTGCATCCTCCATACTAGGAATAAGTCTAGCTGTGTTTGTAAATTATGGCCTGTCTCCTTACAAGGCATTTGGCATACAAAAGTATGGAATGGCTTCACTTTCCTGTTGAGCCACCCATGTGTACTCAGGCAGTAGTCAAATCCTGTTCAGTGTGCCCTGATAATGGCATTAAAGCCATCCATTATAGATAGTCATGTTCTGATGCTTTCTCCAGTCGGTCCTGCAACAACTGTCCGCACTGTTTTCCTCACTTTCAAACACCCTGATGTGATGCATAGTCTGACATTATGAATACTGTCATATCATTACGCTGCAGTCTGCCATGATTGAGTCACAATTGGTGATGTCCCTCACTGCTTTCAGAAGAGCACTCACCATAATTCCTACATTGCAGCCATGTCCTCCACCAGAGTAGTATAGTGTGGATCTCAAACCAGTATTAGCAGGAATATGTCTTAGACTAGATAATGTAATGCAATCAGGAAGGTCAGAAGTAATACATGTATGGCAGGCCCAAAAAAGGTGCAAAAGGAGCACATGTTCAGTGAACAGCCCACAGGTACAATCTGCTACTGTCAAATGGATTTTGGATGACTGGTTTGCCCACAGTTTCAAAGTGTGACTTTGAGCATGTCAGTGTAATGCACACAGTCTGTCATGTGCAAGACTGTACTTGTTTAGTGATTTTTTTTAATTGTGTGCAAACATTTTAGCCTTTTTATCTAGGTAAATGAGAGCAGTATACACAGAGGTACATGTTGTATGGTAACTGGAGAGCAATAGTTTAACTTGTGGACACAAAGAGGTAGCTATTGTGTGTGGGCGCTGGTTTTGATACATAGCTTGCATATAAGTCACAGCCAGTGATGCGTTTCCGTGCCTGTAGCAAGCAATACAAGCCTGATTTCCAGTTATAAAAACAGTGAGGAATTAGTACTTCCTGGTAATGCAATGTTTAATTTTAGCTTGTGTTCAGTGTAACATCCATTGATGGACGAGAACTTAACTGAGTAGTGACAATATTTGTTGGTGTTGTGTGAATGTTGAAACTGTATGTAGATGTCTGGACTTGCTATGTTTATTTCAGCTGCAGATTGAAAGTATTGCTGTAGTGGTAATGAATAGTCTGAATATGGTGCTTGACTCCAGCTGGTGATTGTGGAAGGTTGATTACCTGCAGGTGTGTTCTGAGAGTTTGGAGATGATTGTGGCTAGGGCTGCGTTGTGGTGTCAATGGACCTCTGTGATGCTGGCTACCGTGAAGTGGTACAGAGGCTTGTCACAATGGTGCAATGTTGGTGAAGAACATTTGCACTTTGTAACCAAAAGCCAGCTTGTGTGGATGCCTACAGAGTGGGTAAGTATTGGTCTGCATGGATTGGTGCATAATTTAAAAGTTGAGTACTGTTTGTGAAAGTTCTCTTAACTTTTTATGACCAGGAATGAGTGACAGCATGAGGAGACTGACCCGGAAAGTGCGCGCTTTTCCACATCTTAAGAATGGATGACTGATGCTAACTAACTGATGTATTGGATGAGCTAGAAACACTTAGTCATGTCCTGGAAAGAATGATTACAACTCTGGCACCCGAAGGATTAGGTTGGGGAGTCAACATGGGATGAAGGTAAAGGGTATTATCTTTTCTATATCAGTCTTATTCGCGTAGTTGAGTAGAACTGTTTTAATGTCTCAATGTTATGAGCTATTCTCCACACAGGACTTTTTAATTTCACTAATGTAAACCATTAGATGGATGGATACAGTAAGTAGCAAATGTGCTATAAATTGTAAGGAACTGAGAGCGGACTCGATACAATTTATTTGTAATTGTGTCTAAAATATTTGGCTCTACTTATGTGCAACTACAGCACTGCAGTGGTGGTGCTGCTGTAGCATTGTCACATGACAGCCAAACTTTGTCCCATTCGATTCTCGGGTAAAGCGTCTTCCATGTAGAGACATGCGTGAAGGGGCGTACCTTTGTTGTATCAAGGCCGGCAACTCGCCACAAAAAAAATCTTCGGTAGACCGGAGTTCCGCTGTGGCAACGCCTAGCTGAGAAAATCTGGAAGACCCAACTTATGTGTAACCATATTTCAAGATGTAATGTTCAAGGTAATGTTCAAGGTTGAATGACTGAGATATTGAGCTTGAGGTACTACGGACTGAGAAGGAACTTATGAAGTCAGGATTGGGAAGGAACTTGTGTAGTCGCATGGTCAATATGCAGGCCAGTAACACTAACAATTTTAAAACCCAACAGGACAGTGGTATGAGTTGGCCAAAAGCTAAGGGAGTTTATCCTTCAAAAGTAATGCTTTGAATTTCGAGGAAAAAGTGTTTGTAGATGCAGGTTCAGAGGCTAAATGGTAATCTTCAAAATGTCAGTCAAGGTTTGCGATTTTAGTCTGGCAGTGTTTCTATTGATGAAATGTAAGCATGGTGATTATAAAGCTAATGGTTGGTGGTGTATTACACTCGTTACAAGATCTGTGGGTTGCCAAACAATCCAATAAGTAAGTTGATTTATATAGGCGACAGTGTGTTAAAACATATTTGGTATAGTGATAAAGTATGACACCACAGATTGCTTACAGCAACTAAAAAAATAAGTTGGTGAGCAACAGTTTTGTATAGGCATTTGCCAGCTGGGTGAAGGGTTGGTACGGGTTGCAAGTACATAGTCCCGTGCTTTGGTGAACCATGTTAAGGTGCGTGAAAATGAATGGACAGAACTAGGCTGGCAAATGTGAAGAGGCCTGTGACACTATAGTAATGTAAAGGAACTTTCCATGACAGGGTTATAGTGATAAAATATTGCAGGATTTGAATAAATACAGTTTATTGAAACAAGGGGAGGAATGAATTGTGACCAGAAGTACCACATCTGTGGATAATGTCCTTCCATGTCAGGGCTTGGTTATTATAGTGGCATTGAACTGAGTAAAAATTGACTGCTGTGTGTAATGCTGTATGGAGAGAAAGTGAATACGTATTGCATTTTGTCTGAGATAGTAAAGTCTGGACAAAGTCGGTACATGCAGTGGCCTCTGTATGATGGGTATTTATCTTGATGGCCTTTTACTAAGCATTCTTGACAATAACTGACCTGGAAGCATCAGACAGCACCCACGATGGTGAATGGGATGTTACAAGAGGAAAGGGTAAAGGTACAGCAGTACTTGACAGACTTGCTAAGCTGATGTGCTGGGTATATTTTTAAGAAGAAATGTACAGAGTAGGCATAGCTAATTTGTTATAATGAATGGGAGGAAACAATGTGTAGTGACGCACTGAATGCTGACTGGTAAGATGAGGTGTAACAGTATTGACAAGTGCCTAATTTAGGATTGGGATTGTGGTTCTTATATATGCACTTGTCCTCGTAGACTATATGCTTTATGTCCACATGCAGTGTTTTATGTACATGTAATTAAGGAATTTACAGTAGAGCAAAAATGTGAAGACCTGCATTGCAGTACTGCTGTGGACAAATTAACTGCAATTACATTTTGGTGCAGCAGTGAGCATTTTAAAAAAAATCCTGAAAGTAACATGGTGTTTACTGATTAATGCAAAAGTATAATGTCCTAGAACTGTCCTTTTTTTTTCTTTACACTGTAGCAGTCAAAATGTTTGGTACCTACCGTCAACAGGAAGGCCTGAGAATGTGAGATCAAAATGCTTGCAAAACAATGCCTCATGAAGTGCTATTGAGCATGGATGGTAATTTGACAGCCTGTGGTGTAGCTAAAAAAAATGTCCCACTGTGAGAGTAAGACTGGAAGAGGTAAGCAGGCCATTATTCAAGACTCCTGCTGTGAAATGTCAATCACAGCCATAAGCAGCTCAAATTACCTTCAGTTCTCTGTCAGCTATGGAGGTGGTGTGAAGGGGGAGGGGAGATGATTAGAAGAACTACAAGCCAAGGATAACAAAAGACTTAAAAATTAGCAAGTCTAACAAGAAGCTGCAGTAAAAAAAACTTGGAAAGTCTGTTCTTTGGAATTGCAGCTGCTTGTGGTATAATTAGCCACTGAAAAACAACCATTGTTTGGTAAGAAGTTTGTGATTGAAGCAACAGAGTGGATCCCTGCTAAGTGAATACTGTGACAGCAACTGTGGAACAGGGAAGGCTGCGTGATGTCATGGTTTTGAGACAAATACTGCATTGTGGGATAGCAGGAGGCTTACTGAAACTTAGAAACAATTTCAACATGCTAGCCCCCATGTGGCAAGAGTATAAAATTACATTAAAAATTTCAAAAAAACTGTAAATGGTCCCAGAGTGCTGTTAAAATATAGGAAATATCAAAACTTGATGAAATAGACATGTTTTTTCAGTCTGTGGGCGTGGTTCTCCTTTAAATGTGTGAGCATGCCCACTATGGGCATATACACTATATGTGTGTGAAAAATCAAGTTGTTTTTTTACTTCAGGGCTCACCTTTGTGTTGTACATTGACAGGAAGCACGCTGTGCCTGCAGGGCTTCCATGAGTCAATTTGCATAGACTTATCAACATTTCTACATACAGGGGGGACAGCTATTATTTGTACATTTCTACCCAGGGGGCACACCTGATTGTTACTGTGGGTGTACATAGGATGAGGAGTACACCTGACACTTATACACATTTGCTAGGCCTGCACTGCTATGTCAGGTACTCCATTTCAGTCTGTACTGTTGCCTATCGTACTGGCTTGAGGCATACCACTGTACTACAGACCTTAGCTTCCAATTACATGCATATTAGTTTGTGACTTCATAGCCTACCCAACCCATATCACACTGCCTGGCCTGCTGTTATCTGTCTGCATAGGCCTGGGGGATGGTTACTCATATGCCTCTTCAGAGGGCATGATACAGCATTTGTTTGTGTTTGCGTTTGTCTACAATTGTCCTGCTGGCTGTGACTGTTAGGTATGTGGACCTCCCCCCCCCCCCCAACTGGTATGTGTGAGTGACTTAAGTTGTGTCTGTGCCAGTGAAATGCTGTCATGGCTTAGTGGTTCAGTACTATGACTACAGTGCACAGTATCCTGAGTTTGAGCCCTGTCACTGCTTTTTATTTTCCTGCTGGGCAGACCTGACTGGTTAAGGAACAGTAAAGCAGGTGTGAGTGTGTTTACCCGACTTTGCTCGACTTTGTCCAACTTTACCCAACATTGCCCGACTTTGCCCGACTTTGCCCAACATTGCCTGACATTGCGCTGGTTAGTGCGGTGCGCAGCTACACTCAATTGTATTTAAGTATGATCAATACTGGTAATATTTGCTTAGCAGTGCTTTATATTGCGTAAAATAGGGACTCATGCCTCAGGTGGTGCTGCAGGGCTGCCTATGTTGTATGCACATATTACACTCCCTATACATGTTTGAAAACAGGTAGTGTCAAGTTCAGCATCCCTTTTACTGTATGTGCGAGTCAGAGAGAGGTGTCATTTCCAGGGTTCCTACTGAGTCAGTGTATGTGCTATGCGTTGCCTCTTTGCCAAGGCCAGGGCATACTGGGCATGCCTCCTTCTGCCTACTGTGGCAGGCTCAGGTTTTTCCTCCTCTGAGTCATGCTGTGCCTGTGCAGGCCTTGGCAGTGGTGGGGGGCTATTTGGCCCTGCCCCATGTTGTTACTGCTGCAGCTGTTTCTGCAGGATCATATTGTGTAGCATGGCACATACCGTAACACATGTTGGTTTATGATAGCAAGAGCAGCCCCTAACATTTTGTCTGACTTTAAAGTTTTTAAGCTTTCCCTCTTTGTATACTGCAGTGTTGCAGAGGTCTTGGGGAAAAAACAGGGAAGAATGCTGTTTGCAGAGTTTAAAGTGCTGGGCTAGTCTGCTACCTGTGTAATTGGCTGATTCTGATATATTTCACCTGGCAGCTCTGCTAGTTCTCCTTGGTTAACTTCCTACTACTTATTTTCCTTCCTTTTCCCTTTCTGTTTCTACTCGGGGCAGTGCCATGCAAACATGCGCACACACGCTGTGTGCACGTTTGCAAGAAATTTCAGATATTTCCACAGTGTGCACCTTTGGTTTCTGGTTTTCAAAAAGGACTACTGTAGACAAGCCTCTTGCAATCCTGAGCAACTCGGGGCAAACACAAGACACTGTGCTCCAATTATCTTACAGCCTTTCTGACACACCCCCTCATGATGTTACCTATATTCTACTACTACTCACCTACTCCTACACTTATTGGGACATGGCTCACATGCTGGGGAAAATTTGGATTCACTGTCCTTATCCTCATTTGCATAGGATTGCCTACTAATGCATGTTTACATCTATCACACTGAGCTTCCCCCCCTTCGCAACCACTACTCAGTGACCATGTTGTCTTCAGCCTGCCATTCACTTGCATGGCAGGATAAGCTTTTTAGTGAAAATGGCTATTTTTGGTTATTTTTAAATTATTTTCTTGTTTTTTTAAAGCGCCACACATTTGCGCGGTGCTGCGCTATGCTTAAACATCAGAGATCGGGGGAAAAAATTAGATTTTAATCATTTTAAACATTTATAAATGTCAATGGCCTTATATTTGGCCATTGGCATGCTTCCTCAACTGTATGCATCCTTTATTTGGAGCTGTCATAGCTCTGTTTAGCTATTTGCAGAACGGTACCCCGTTACCAATGGAGTACATTTCTGCAGATAACACTAATCTTCCACGGACAGGTTAGTGTTTCCTGGATTGCAAATTTACCTCATTTGCATAGCTTTCAGCAGCAAATGAGGTAATTTGCATACCATGATGCCATCCGTGCAAGAGTAGCTTTAGCAGCTCTCGTGCACTCCCCTGCTGGCTGTACCTGGATTGCACGGCAGACATATTGCCTCCGTGAGCTCCTGCACTCTTCTTGCACTCCATGCAAGCTTTCTTAAATCCGGCCCATTTTTTTGCAACAAATGCAGTACAAAGAGCAGTGGAGTAGTGTGGTGTACTAAAAACAAGTGTGTTCATCTGTGGCACTGTCCTCATTTTTGCATATATTGCACTTTGCTAATTAAAATATCAGTATTTGTGTATATTTCATTTTACTGATATAGTGCAATGACACTGGCAGTTCAATCAAGCTGAAAACTGAAGCAGTGCAGGGAATTTCCCTAAAGAAACAATGATAACTGGTGTCAAGGGAAAACCTAAGAGCAGACCATAGCAACTGTATACTTTCCCTGGTGTAATGTACATAGGAAGTGAAGCAGTACTAGAATGTTTCTATTTTATGAGTAGCCTAATGAAGACAAACCAAAAATATAATGTAGATGTAAAAGTGACGTGTACGTGGAATTGGGCTGCAATGTGCTGTAGTGTTCCTGCAAATGAAGGCAGATAACTAACTCGTGCCATAAAGATACAGTCAATAGGAGTATGAATGTAGTCAGAATCTCTCCAGGTATATACATAGTCACCAAAGGTGTAGCACAAAAAATTGCACACTGTCAGTGTGGCACAACATATATTTCAGTGATTTCTGGGATTAAATATAATACATTATGTAGTTATATCATTATGTTAGTTCCATTGCAAATAGTTTGTTTTAGAAGAGTGCTTTCAGTTGGTGCTGGCATTACACTATATGTTTTACACTTCTGGGATTTGATGAGTAGGGTCTACTCCAGAAGACTGACAGCTCAAACCACTGAAACTCATATGACTGAAAACTCAAAATACAGAATGTGGAATTTTTCCCTTTAGTACTGTTGTGTATTCTGAGAGTTGGTATATATAATTAGCACAGGTTGTAAGGGGCTGCGCCACCCACATCCCACATGGGGCTGTAGGGGGGCTTGCCCCCTGCATGAAAAATTTGTTCTGTATTTTAAGTTTTCAATCATTTCAGTTTCAGTCTTTTTTGAGCTGTCATTCTTCAGAACTAGACACAATGAGCAGGTAGTGCTGTCCTTTTTATACAGCTACATAGATGTGGAACTTTAACCAGCTTTGCTCACTGCATTTTATTACATAATTCTACAATTTTGAATTGAGCAACTATTAACAGAATGCTGTGCATTCAGGTAATCATTTAATGTTAGTGCGGGTATTATTACTGGTGTTTTTTAAAATACTTGTTACCTACCTCAGTATTACTCTCCAGATCAGTGTTTTGTCTAAAGTGTGCACTACTGCAATTATGCATTGGTTTCATGTTTATTTTTTACTGCAAATTTTGTGGGTACCCAGCACCATATATTTCATGTTACATATTTGTTTAGGTCAGTACTGTACTTGCCTTTGACCTGTGTTACGAATGTAAAAACAAGTTGCAGTGTTTTATGTAACGGATAGTAGCAAATAACTCAGTGGTGCTCCGGAAATATTCATGGCTGAAGCATCAGCAGTTGTATATTGTGTTAGAGAAATATTTATATCTATTTTTTGTATATTTATATGTTTTATTCTCACCAGTGGAAGATATTCAGAAAAATAAATAGGTTGAAATACAAAACTTGCACATTTCATTTGTAAAATGTGTCTCAATGTTTATGTTTTCATAAATTCCTATTTCTGTTTATGACATTTTTAATGTGATATACAAACCATTCTACATTGTCCATAATTATAGCAGTACCTTGAAGATCCAAAGTTACAGTAGTATTACATTATAATGTAATAATGTTTAGGAAGTAGCAGGTCAAATGTTTGTCAGAGTACAGTAATCTGCACAAGTTGTGTGTCTTACAGCTTAGGTTAGGTAATTGTAAGTCAGTGCTGCAGCAGCCGTCAAGCTGACAAAGAAAGGACTCTAAAAGTAATGTTGATGTGGCCATCGCTACTCCCTCAAACATGGTGATACACAATGGTGGCATGTCTGTTGGTTATTTCCCTTTAACGTTACGGCTACAGTATGCCACTTAGAAGTTTACACGGTGTAGCCATACTGTATCCTTGGTGTTATACAACAGCCACTATATAGTAACCTGATGTACTCCAAGCATTGCTACTGTACACCTTACAATTGTCAATATACTCCTGTACTTGTCAGTATAGTCAGCCTGATGCCCATTAATGTCAGCAGGATTGTTTTGTGTTTTTTTTGCCTACCACTACACACTGTTAAGTACCTATTTCAGTTATAAAGTGGCTTTTGAACAAGTTAAAAAAGGGCTGGTTATTCCTCCATTAAAGTACATGTACCAGCTATGTACCGTTCACACAGGATTGCATTTCTCATGCGTGACATCTTATAGGATATGCAAGGATGTTATTAAAGGCATCATTATTATGCCCCCAGTCTGTCACTGAAACCTAAACTTTGTTCATAAAAGGTCACACTGAGTCCTTTAAATGCACTTCATTATTCTAATAAGTTTTGGTTATGGAAAACTCGTTCTCATGATCTGGACATACCTATGAAGGTGTCAGAATTGCAGACTTTATCTTGTAAGTTTCCTTTTTTTCATTAGCAAGCCAAGATATACTATCCCCGAGAAGCAATCTGTGCCTTAGCCAGAAGTGGCTACAAATGGCAACCTCAGTAAGTAAATTCACCTTCAACTGTTTTTTTTCCCCATATTTCAGTTTCAAGTTGTTATGGAATTGTGTTAACTTACATCAAATCACTTATTGCTGTGTAGGCTACAGTGTACATCACTTTTATTAATATACTTTATTGCAGAAGTCATTGACATGAAAACCCCAGACAAGGATGTTGTTTACCATTGTGCAAGTGTAAGGTATACCTGCAAATATTTTTTTAAGCATTTCCTGAGAATTAACAGAGAGGATACCTT